>NC_053427.1:84388139-84427149 GCF_007990345.1 Gossypium hirsutum
CAGATACAGAATCAGATACGAACTGGCCTCAGCCTATCTTAGATATATCATGCATAATAGAGCAGAATAATAGAGTCCTACCCACCATCATCTACACACCAACTCATCCAACCCTATACACCATATAGGGATAAAATCAACCTACCCATCCCTACACACCATGCTGTACCAAAATGCGGCACATAATCAGAAAATTACAACTGTACTGCCAGATATCAGGCTTAGTAGCCTTTCAGAATAATTCCTCCATATACATTAACCCAACACCGATGCAATGCAGCATACAATACATGACATGCTAGCATGCAATTAACAGATCATACATACAAATCGGTCTACATGCTAAGAGTAGCATGCTAGAGCACATATTTCACATCGTCAGATCACGTAATCAGGGGTCAAGTAACTCTTACCGACCCTACAGTAGGTCCCAGTCGACTTGGGCCACCCGAGCAACCTTTCTGAGCATTTCAGAAAAATGGGCTCACACGCCCATGTGACTTGCCCGTGTGGGCCCACATGGCCCAATTTGGCCTTGGCCATGTGGATCACACGGCCTAACCCATATTTCCACACTTCCGTGTAGGCCCACATGCCCGTGTGGCCCACACGACCCAGTTGGTTGAACCTGTGTCCTGCACACGGCCTCATCGACCTTCACACGGTCGTGTCATGCGCCCGTGTCTTGTGCGCACGGCCTGACTTGTCGATCACACCCCCGTGTACTACCACACGGGCGGCCACACGCCTGTGTGTGTCGATAATTTTATTTTTTGACTTTCACTGATTCTCGTTTTCTGTGATTTCGGGTACACAGCTGGTATGTTTTCGCAGCAAAAGTAATCCCGAGCAAACTAGAATCTATAATCGATTGAGAAAACCCAAACTTCAATCACTTAAACCAATATCAAACCAAATTTTGTGAACAGACAATCTCGAAAACCACCTACAACCCTTACCTCTAAACGAAACAATGGTGTATTCGCACTTCCACAGTACCGATTGAAAACCCAAACTCCCTAACCCTTTCATCAACATAAGTCAGTACTCCATTAGCAACAATTCAACATCCCAAAAAGGAAATCATACTTATAAAACTTACTGATAATGTATTAGAGATACTGCAGTAAAGATACACAAAAAAATGGTAGTATGGCAAAGGTAGAACTGAAATTGATAGCAAGAAAGGTGAAGATTCGGCAGAAGCAAAAAGAAAAGAGGGAGAAAATGTGAAAGGGAATATGTCAGTTTTTTTTTCTAGGGAGAGACTTTTGGGAAACTGATTACCCAAATCCCACTACTTACTCTATCTCAACCACCCACTACTCAGATTTTTAGTCCAACTCAAACTCTTCAGAGCAGACGAGCAAAAATAATGCTCTCGCAAAGACTCGAACACAGGACCTCCCTCACACCAACACTTCCCTCTAACCACCAGACCAGCAAGCCCATTCTGATATGGTTCTACCAATAATTAAACTTAAGCCTACTAGGCAAGGTTAAAGCTTTATTTAGTAAAATTCCAAAAATTTGCCAAATGCAATGCTTGAAGTTGGGACCTCTCATTCACACTTAGAAACACCTAACCAATGAAGCAGATACACACTTGTGCCAATTAATAGCAGAAGCAGAAACATAAAATTTAAGGCGTTATAGGAAATTTTAGAATTTAATAGAAGTATTATACATTAGTAATCATTAACCCGAGTCCTAAAAGGGATCAGGGTCTCTAACCTGTGACTCAGATAGGTCCCACTAGAAGATTGAATGTGAGACAAACCACGAGAAGACAAAAAAGCGAGCTTGCGGACCTAGCTTGCAAGGCGAAGCCAAGGACCCAGCTCACAAGGCAAGGCCGCAGATCCAACTTGCAAGAACCTAGAGAAGGCCTCGGTCTCAACTCGCATACACCTAATGAGCTTATAGAAAAGACCGCATGCTCCGCAGGTAATCCAAACACGTGTCCAGCAGGCACGAAGCCCATCCAGAATGTCAGTTTCAGGAACAGAAAAGGACCGCGTACTCCGTGGACATACCAAGCAGACCTGAAGTTCCCAGAGAATATCAGTACTAGAGGCAGGGGAGTCAAGAAAAAATAATAAGGTTCTATTATGAGCTGTAATAGCATCTGTAACAACATGTATAAATACGAGACACTCAAATCAATAACATACGAGAAAATATTACTCAACAAGAAGCTTGAGCATCAAGTATTAAAAAATCAATCGATCATATTAATTCTTGAATAGTCTACTTGCTTAGCACTAAAAAAAGATTGAATTCTTCACTTAACTCTTAGGTTCTTTCATCTCATTCTCTTATTTTGTATTTTTGACTAATTTTAATACTAAATTCTTCTTCCAATTGTTTTCTTGTCATTGGAATTTCGTGAATTTCATAGTACTTCAGCAAAAAAAAACAATTCTAGGAGTTTTTCCTCAATCTCTTTAAGTGGTTTGTTTGGGTTTCATTATTTGTCTAAATTCATCACTTTCGTTAGTCATTATTATTGCCTAAGAAAATCCAAGAAGCCTTGCTCACAAACCATTATTGAAAATTACTTGGCATATTTGGAACAACAAAAATCTTCAATCTTTCAAGGTTCGTCGTGGAGTGTCGATGAAATAATTAGGTGTTCTTATAGTTGGGCTCGGCAATGTAAGTCTACTTATAATGTAGATTCTAGGTTGGAGCTAATTACACAAGCATCTTCCTCCTCATCTGGTAATTGGATTCAGTTACACTCTAATGGAACAGTCAAGGTTGATTTAGGAGAGGACGTTGTAGGGGAGTGCTAAGGGATCACCACAGCGAATAGGTCATTGGATTTAACAGGAGGTTGGGTCTTTGTTCTATATTTAATGTTGAGCTTTGGGGTATCTTAGATAGTTTGACGGTACTACATAATAGGAACTGGGATAAAATATTGATTCAAACGGATAATATGGAGATTATTCAAGTAGCTTTCTCAAGGTCCTCTAATTCAACACTTGTCAGATGTATTCAGCAAATATTGTCGTTAATGATTCAATGGGAAATGGTATATACTCATTGAGAAGAGAATATAGAAATTGATCTCATCGCTAAAATAATTATTGTATTGTCTTTCTTTTTTTCAAAAAAAAAAATTTCAAGAGTTGCATCTTTGATCTTATTTCTTTTTTAATTCTTTTTTTTTGTGAAATTCTTCTAACAATTTTGAAATTTCAATAATTTCATTAGAGATTTGAATAATTAATTAAAATTTTTTAAAAATTAAAATATTATTATTTTAAACTTCGAACTAAAATTTCGTTAGATTTTATTAGCATTAGTCCCTAATAGCTTAAAAATTAAAACAGTTCAACTGATGACAAGGAACAATAGATAAATTCACCCTAATCGCTAGAATTCGAACTGTGTTGATACAATCTCCTTTCCAACTTGTAACAACGCAGAACACCCAAAAAAATTTCAATTTGTAACTAAATTCAATTTTTTGTTTATATTTTTTGAAAGCGAATAGCGTGGCAGCAGAAATCTGTCGTGTTTTACATCCTATCAAACCAAAAGACAAAAACAGAAGAGGCTAGGTGAAAGCCCACGTGGTTGGAGGCAACGTGGAGATGTAGATGGACCCTAACTGCCCCCCATTGGTCTGAAATCTAGTCTCTCATATATATCCTCTCTAGATTTCACTAGACAACTAGGAAAAAACAGCAAAACATCAACTGCCCAAGATGGCTTCGACATCTGGGACTGTAATAAATGGGTTAGGTTCTTCATTTCTGTGCGGAGGAATCAGGAGCCAGGCCCTTTGGGGAGCTAGTAGTATTGGACCGACAGTAGCCACTCCTACTGCAACTCGCAAGAGGAAGCTGATTGTTGTAGCGGCTGCACCACCTAAAAAGTCTTGGCTCCCTGCTGTTAAAGGTGGTGGCAACTTAGTTGACCCTGAGTGGCTCGATGGCTCGTATGTGTTGCTCCCTCTCATCTTTGCGTTCCCCTCTTAATTTGTTTTAGTAGTTCTATAGGAGTTCACTTTTTGAAATTTAATTCGTTTGATTAATTTATTACTCATGATAATTTTAATTCAGTTAATATAAGAGATTTTAAGAAAATTTCTATTATTTGATTAATTTGATTTGATTAAACAAAATTAATAAGTTTAATAGGATTAAAATTTGAATGTTATTTTGCTTATCTTTTACGATAATCTGATCAGATTAGCCGATTATTGAGAACAGATTACGATAAATTTGGAGAAAGGAATTGAATTAATTGATCTGTGAATTGGTATGGAGTAAAAAACTAATTGAACCAACAATTGATTTGGTTATCTATATTTTTTGTTTTTGTTTTTATTTTTTTTATAATTTTTCTAATAAATTTTTTTATCTTACCAAACTAACCAGTTAAATCGAGAATGAATGTCCTGATCAACTCAACTATCGGTCTAATTTAGAAAACTTTATTTGTAAGCCTCGTCATAATAAATTTTTATATTTTATATTTAATTGTTTTAAACTTTAGTATGGTATTATTCAATATTTGAAAGTCTTTAATATCCAAAATTTTGAATTGAAGGATAATATGAATTTAAGTGCTTGAATCGACATTTTGTTAATTATTGTAACAACTATATCAATTAAATTAAATCTCAATTTATTATTTTATTTTATTAAATGAAAATTGATAATTGAATTATTTTGATTTTATTAATTTTTTTCATAATAATTTTTATTCGATTAATACTAATATAACTCCAGTGAATTCAATTACTGTAACTTACGTTGGACTATTAATGGAATCAATGGAATACCCCCTCAATAATTTGACTTTGATGTTAATTTTCAAACCACAGGCTTCCTGGGGACTATGGATTCGACCCACTAGGTCTAGGCAAGGACCCAACTTTCCTCAAATGGTACAGAGAAGCAGAGCTGATCCACGGACGCTGGGCCATGACCGCCGTGGTCGGCATCTTCATAGGCCAAGCCTGGAGTGGTGTACCATGGTTCGAGGCCGGAGCCGACCCCGGTGCAATAGCCCCATTCTCCTTCGGCTCACTCCTTGGCACCCAACTCCTCCTCATGGGTTGGGTGGAGAGCAAGCGATGGGTAGACTTTTTCAACCCAAAATCTCAATCCGTAGAATGGGCAACTCCATGGTCGAAAACAGCCGAGAACTTCGCCAACGCCACCGGCCAGCAGGGTTACCCGGGAGGCAAGTTCTTCGACCCATTAGGCCTTGCGGGTACCATCCGAAATGGTGTCTACATCCCCGATTATGACAAACTGGAGAGACTTCAGCTAGCGGAGATTAAACATGCTAGAATTGCTATGTTGGCAATGTTGATTTTCTACTTTGAAGCAGGTCAAGGAAAGACACCCCTCGGTGCTCTTGGGTTGTAAAGAAAGTTATATATAGCAAGTTAATGTAGATAATTAAGATGATACAGGAAAACAATGGCTTAAGTATATATACATGTTCAAAGGATACTGTTTAAGAATGTTTATATAGAATAATAAATAATAGCAAAATGAATTGACGTTAGAAGTGCAATTCACTGCCTATTTAATTTTCCCAATTTTCTTTAGTGGGTTTAGATGAAAATTTTTAAATTTTTTTTAGAATTCTAGCAATTTAGAATGATAGGATTTGCAATTGTTTTGTTTAGATAAATAATTGTTTTAAGAAAAATTAGGTTATTAGAATTTTACAAATTAAAAAATATTTATTTTAAAATAAATAATATAAAATTTAAATATTATTATTAATATCTTTTTAAATGGATGTCCATCAATATTAAAATAAGTTTTGATGTACTTTAAATTTTAATAGTGATTAGAAAAAGATCTCTACTTTATTTATACTTCTTATGCCTACAAATAAAGTTTTTAGAGAAGCTTTGTAAATATTTCTATTGATCAATAAAATATGCTCTCTCTTTGGTTTCTGATTCTCTTTGTTCTTTACTCTCCAAATATGAATATGTAAAACTTTATAAATAGTTTTAATAAAATAACATTTAAAAAATATATATATTATAATTAAATAAAAATAATTTTTAAAGTTTAAGTTTTTATCTTATAGTGAGATCATGTATCTTAAATTAAATAAAATTATGAGAAATTTTAAAAAATTCACGTGGAATTTGAAAAATAAAATTGAGCTATTAAACTGCCCTCTTGAAATTACCCACAAATTTGAAAACAAGTAAGCAATGTAGAAGGACGTGGGTTCGAGTGCATTGAAGCGCATTATTCTCTTATTTATGGGTCGGAGAGGGGCTATTGGTAGTTCTAAGTATTATCTTAAAAGAGCATATATAATCAGAAACTGTAATGAAAAAATCATTCAAAAATTTATATTTTTTTAATGCCCGTTTTACTGCCCATGTTTAGTGTTCGTAATTATCCCTCTTAATAAAACCGTTTTTAAAATTCGAACCCAGATCCATCCGTTGATAATACAATACAATAGTTAGCAATTACCGCTTTAAAAAAATAATATCAACAGTTCATGAGCATTGGATTCTTCAAATCAAAATTAGATTATATTTGACTTAAATCCGTTGATAATTTGCATGTTTTTGTTTGTATATGAATCGAATTCATCAACGTAGACAAAATCCATAGATTTTCAAATCAAAACGTCAACAATTCCAGCAACCAGCAAATCATGCTTTACTTTAAACAGTTTCACTCGATTCATATATTATATAATTAAGACAGTGACAACTTAACCAGAGACAAGACAAATCTTGCCCTAAATGATTGTGTTTTTTTTTAAACAAAGACTTAAACTTGTATACACTCAAGCACTTCCCTTTGATCAGCCAATTGTGTATATAGCATTATTCTTAATCTTCAATGTTCATTTTAATTAACTTTAGAACATACTTTGCGGATTTCACCAGCAGTTCCCGTTTTCACTCCAATGTTGCTCATCTTCACCATGGATTTACCAAATTCAACGTTGAAGGTCAATCCAAGCAACCCTCTAACGCCCAAGAAACGTTGCACAAACGTCTTGGTCGAATTGTCGGTCCATAATCTTTGATCGGATTCAAGTATTCCTTTGCCATCCCTTAAATTAGCGAAGAAAGAAGTGTCGAACTTGTTGGCGCTGCCGTTGTCGAGTCCAATTCGCCGTGACCCGTCACCGTTCTGAGGGCAAAGTGCTTGAAGCTGGGAAACAAATGCGGGATTCATCGAAGGATCAGCTCCAGTTGAAGTGAAGTTGTAAAGCCTGTAGCTGAAAAATTGGCAAGCAGCGGTGCCGGTTGTGTGTCCTCCTGACAACAGATTAAATATTAGTAACCAAAATTGAGTATCTACGACAGCGTTCAATAAACCAAACTTTGTGTAATAAAATGTTTACCAACAAGGGTGACAAGATCTTGAGTGTTGAGACCCTTGTCTGCAAATTTTTTCTTTTGCACATCTACGGTATCACGGAAGCCCGGCAAATTGTTAGCATCAGATGATTGTGATACTGTTCCGTCTCGACGTCCGATAGGCACTGCCCAACTCGCTCCACTGGTCTGCATATATGTTAACAATCATTGTTAATGACACATAGGACGAAGTCAGAAGTTTAACTTTTCGGGGTAAAAATATAAAATTTTAAATGGGTCAAAGTATATATAATTTTTTCTTTATATATACTTGTTAGTTTAGCGTTTAGAACTTTGAAGGGCCAA
This sequence comes from Gossypium hirsutum, assembly GCF_007990345.1. NCBI lineage: Eukaryota > Viridiplantae > Streptophyta > Magnoliopsida > Malvales > Malvaceae > Gossypium > Gossypium hirsutum. The sequence continues at coordinate 84,395,827 of NC_053427.1, forward strand.
AGTGTATTTTTAACATTAACCTAACTTATAAAAATTTCTAAGAGACTAAATTGATAATTTGTCATTTTGGGGGCAGCCCCTCCCTGCCCCCTTAGCACGGTCCTGATGACACAAAACTGAAACGACAACATGTTAGGTGTGGGTCCCACTATGTGGGAAACCCATTATTTCTGCCACATTTTATTGTCTCTTTTTGGTTTTGTCAAAAGCCATTTTTTGGGGGCTTTTAACGGGTGATGTGGGCAAAAATTTTTGTAGAGCTAAACAAAAAAAAAATCTCAAATTAAAACAGAGAGAAAGAGAAAAGAAAATTTCAGTTTTTCAAGTTTGGTGCAGCAGTGATCAACTCTTCGATCGAAGGTCCATCCGTGGTTCGATTGAGCTGATTTTTGGACAGCAGCTAGGCGATAAGGTGTTCTTGACTTTGTACGGTCGGATTTTTCATCCGAGTCTTGTAGCGTCGGAAATACCCATTTTTCAGCAGCTACGTTTTTGGTGATGTTCTCTCATTTTTCTCTCTTTTGCTAAAGATTACATATTGTTAGCCTTGTCGGAGTTGAATGCTTGTTGTAGGCTTGATATTGTGATCTTGTAGCCGAACATTTGATGATAGTGGAGCTCTTTATCGGACTCTAAAGTCCCGTGGTTTTTACCCTTGATTTAGAGGGGTTTTCCACGTAAAAATATCGGTGTCTCTATTTATTTTTGTTGTGGTTGCATTAGTTGATTTGTGGTTGATTAAGGTTGCTAGAGAACATATCTTGTGCTATTGTGCTTGCCATAATTTTTGACAGGAGTTATAAGGAGAGAAAGAACACCGGTTGTGCTTTCGCTTTGTTTCGGTTGTTCGGTTTCTTCCCAACAAACTGGTACCAGAGCTTGGTTATTGTGTCAGATAATTATGGAAATTAATACGAGCAAGATGATTATGTTGAATGGTACAAATTATCAACTTTGGCGGAATAAAATGAAGGACTTGTTGTTTGTGAAGGCTTTGCATCTTCCGGTCTTTACTACTCAAAAACCCGATTCGAAAAGTGATGAAGAATGGGAATTTGAGCATCAACAAGTGTGTGGCTTTATTCAGCAATTTGTTGAAGAAAATGTTTACAACCACATTGATCAGGAGACACATGCTCGAACATTGTGGGAGAAGCTTGAAAGCTTGTATGCTTCGAGGTCGGGCAATAACAAGTTGTTTTTGCTGAAGAAAATGATGGCGCTGAAATATAAAGAAGGAATGTCTATAGCTGACCATGTTAGTGAATTTCAGAGTGTGATGAATCAGTTGCTTGGTATGGGTGTCAAATTTGTTTATGACGAGATTTTAGGACTTTGGTTGCTTGCTACTCTACCAGACTCTTGGGAGACCTTTTGAGTCTCACTCATTAATTCTGCCCCACAGGGTATTATTACTTTGGATTTGGCCAAGAGTGGTGTGTTGAATGAAGAGGTTAGAAGAAGATCTCAGGGTTCTACATCACAGTCCGAGGTGTTGGTTATCGAGAACAGGGGGAGAAACAGAGACAAAGATGGAAAGGGTAGAGATAAAAGCCGAAGCAAGTCAAGATCGAGATACAAGAATCTTGAGTGTCATCATTGTGGTAAGAAAGGTCATATCAAGAAATATTGCTTCAAGTGGAAGAAAGAAAACAAAGGTGGTGGTGATAAACACGATCGGAATGACGATGAAAAATCCGAGCGTGTTGCTACTGTTACTCGTGAAGAGCTGTTAGTTATTTGTGTTGAGAATTTGGTCAACCTAGCATGCGACGAGACTAGTTGGGTGATTGATACTGGTGCATCACTTCATGTCACGTCGAGGAAGGAATTCTTCATATCTTATACTCCTGGTGATTTTGGGGTATTGAAGATGGGTAATGATGGTTTGGTTTCGGTTATTGGTATGGGAGATGTTAGCTTGGTGAGTAACAATGGAACAAAGTTAACTCTCAAGGATGTCAGACATGCACCGGATGTCCGTTTGAATTTGATTTCTGCAGGAAAGCTTGATGATGAGGGATTCTGTAACACCTTCAGTGAAGGGCAGTGGAAGCTGACTAAAGGCTCCTTGGTTGTGGCTCGAGGAAAGAAGAGCTCAAATTTGTACTTGATGCAAGCTTTGACTTCTCGAGAGACGGTGAATGTGACACTGAATGACAACTCAACTGAGTTGTGGCATAAACGACTCAGTCACATGAGTGAGAAGGGGCTTAGCTGTTTAGCGAAGAAGAATCAACTTTCGGGTTTAAAGAATGCTACACTGAAGAATTGTGCTCATTGTCTAGCAGGAAAGCAGAAAAGAGTTTCATTTAGAAGCCATCCTCCTCATAGGAAATCAGAGTTGCTAGAGTTGGTCCATTCAGATGTTTGTGGTCCGATAAAAGTAAGATCACATGGTGGTGCACTTTACTTTGTGACTTTCATTGATGATTGTTCAAGAAAGCTATGGGTTTACACTTTGAAGTCTAAAAATCAAGTCTTTGAGGTGTTTAAACAGTTTCAAGCATCAGTTGAAAGGGAAACTGGGAAGAAGTTGAAGTGCATTCGTACTGATAATGGTGGCGAGTACACAGGGTCGTTTCATGAGTATTGTCTGCGACAGGGAATCAGACATCAGATAGCACCACCAAAGACTCCACAGTTAAATGGGTTAGCTGAAAGAATGAACCGAACATTGATTGAGAGAGTCAGATGTTTGTTGTCAGATGCAAAGTTACCAAGATCGTTTTGGGCTGAAGCTTTGAATACAGTGACACATGTGATAAATTTGTCTCCTAGTGTTCCTTTGAAAGGTGATGTGCCAGATAGAGTTTGGTTTGGTAAAGACGTGTCATATGATCACCTACGTATGTTCGGTTGTAAAGCATTTGTTCATGTTCCAAAGGATGAAAGATCCAAGTTGGATGCCAAGGCTCGACAATGCATTTTTATTGGTTATGGTCTAGATGGTGAGTTTGGTCATAGACTCTATGATCCAGTTCAGAAGAAACTCGTGAGAAGCAGAGATGTTGTCTTCATTGAGGATCATACCATTGATGACATTGATAAGACGGAGAAAGTGGATTCACAAGGTAGTGGTGACTTGATCGATGTGAATCCGGTTCCCCTAGACTCTTCACCAGATCCTATCCAGGATGATGTGCATGGTGATGTTAGTGATGACCATCAGACTATAGGTGACTTTGATACTCCCATGGATGATGTTGTGAATGATCAACAACAAGCACTTATAGCTCCACCAGCAGTTCCACTTCGAAGGTCTTCCAGAGATCGACAATCTTCTGTCAGGTATTCTCCTGATGAATATGTTCTTTTGACTGACGGGGGAGAACTTGAATGTTATGAAGAGGCTATGGAGAGTGAATGCAAAGATCAGTGGGTTGAAGCGATGAAAGACGAACTTCAATCCTTGCATGAGAACCATACTTTTGAATTGGTGAAACTGCCTAAGGGCAAAAGAGCTTTGAATAATCGGTGGGTTTACAGGTTGAAGCAAGAAGAGAAGTCTTCATCTCCACGATACAAAGCTAGATTGGTCGTCAAGGGTTATACTCAGAAAAAAGGGGTTGATTTTGAAGAAATATTTTCTCCGGTTGTGAAGATGTCCTCTATCAGAACTATACTGAGTTTGGTAGCTTGTTATGACCTAGAGGTTGAACAAATGGATGTGAAAACTGCTTTTCTTCATGGTGACTTGGAAGAAGAGCTTTACATGGAGCAGCCAGAGGGTTTTGTTGCACAAGGGAAAGAGGACTATGTGTGCAGATTGAAGAAGAGCTTGTATGGTTTGAAGCAAGCTCCAAGGCAATGGTACAAGAAGTTTGAGTCTGTTATGGGGGAGCAAGGCTACAAGAAGACTACTTCTGATCATTGTGTGTTTGTTAAGAGATTCTCTGGTGATGATTTTATTATTCTTTTGCTCTATGTTGATGATATGCTTATTGTTGGTCAGAATGCTTCTAGAATTGAGAAGTTGAAACAAGAGTTGAGTAAATCCTTTGCAATGAAGGATTTGGGGCCAGCAAAGCAAATTCTTGGCATAAGACTGACACGTGATAGAAAGGCCAAGAAATTATGGTTATCACAAGAGAGGTACATTGAGAAAGTACTTCAAAGGTTTAGTATAGACAAAGCTAAAGCGGTGAATACTCCCTTTGCTATGCACTTTAGATTGAGTGTTAAGCATAGTCCTTCCACAGAAAAGGAGAAGGAAGAGATGCAGAAAATTCCTTACTCTTCAGCCGTGGGTAGTTTGATGTACGCAATGGTTTGCACGAGACCAGACTTGGCTTATGCTGTTGGTACAGTTAGTCGGTTTCTTTCTAATGTGAAGCGGATTATGAGATATCTTCGTGGCACTTCCAACATGAAACTTTGTTTCGGCAATGAGAAACCTGTTCTTGTTGGGTATACAGATTCAGACATGGCCGGAGACATTGACTCGAGGAGATCTACTTCAGGTTACTTAATCACTTATGCAGGGGGAGCTGTGGCATGGCAATCGAGACTGCAAAAGTGTGTTGCATTGTCCACCACCGAATCAGAGTTCATTGCAGCAACCGAAGCGTGTAAGGAGATGCTTTGGATGAAGAAGTTTGTGCATGAGCTTGGTTTTACTCAGGAGAAGTATGTCCTGTACTGTGATAGCCAGAGTGCTATTCATCTTGGTAAGAACTCAACTTTTCATGCTAGATCTAAGCATATTGATGTGAGGTACCATTGGATACGAGATGTTCTTGAAGCTAAGCTGTTAGAGCTTGAGAAGATACACACTAATGATAATGGTGCTGATATGTTGACGAAGGCCTTACCAAGAGGAAAGTTTGAAGCGTGTTGTTTGACCTCCGGTATGGAGGCATTCCCCACATAGTTGGAGGGGGAGATTTGTTAGGTGTGGGTCCCACTATGTGGGAAACCCATAATTTCTGCCACATTTTATTGTCTCTTTTTGGTTTTGTCAAAAGCCATTTTTTGGGGGCTTTTACGGGTGATGTGGGCAGAAATTTTTGTAGAGCTAAACAAAAAAAATCTCAAATTAAAACAGAGAGAAAGAGAAAAGAAAATTTCAGTTTTTCAAGTTTGGTGCAGCAGTGATCAACTCTTCGATCGAAGGTCCATCCGTGGTTCGATTGAGCTAATTTTTGGACAGCAGCTAGGCGATAAGGTGTTCTTGACTTTGTACGGTCGGATTTTTCATCCGAGTCTTGTAGCGTCGGAAATACCCATTTTTCAGCAGCTACGTTTTTGGTGATGTTCTCTCATTTTTCTCTCTTTTGCTAAAGATTACATATTGTTAGCCTTGTCGGAGTTGAATGCTTGTTGTAGGCTTGATATTGTGATCTTGTAGCCGAACATTTGATGATAGTGGAGCTCTTTATCGGACTCTAAAGTCCCGTGGTTTTTACCCTTGATTTAGAGGGGTTTTCCACGTAAAAATATCGGTGTCTCTATTTATTTTTGTTGTGGTTGCATTAGTTGATTTGTGGTTGATTAAGGTTGCTAGAGAACATATCTTGTGCTATTGTGCTTGCCATAATTTTTGACAGGAGTTATAAGGAGAGAAAGAACACCGGTTGTGCTTTCGCTTTGTTTCGGTTGTTCGGTTTCTTCCCAACACAACATTCTCACCGACTATCCAAATGAATCATAAAATATATGTATATATATAATTACTAGAACTACGGAATCGCGAGCAGCAAGGGCTAGAATATCGGCACACGAAACAACTCCGGGACATACAGATTCAAGTTGAGTCTTGGCATCATCGATAACTTTGTATCCTCTCAACAATTGGTTCGGTGGTGCAGTTTCTCGGCATTAGGCCCATCGATCAGTATGGAACCATCACATCCTTGTACAAAGCAATCATGGAAGTGCATGCAAAGCAACCCCGGAGCAATAGTTGGATCCGACTTGAAATGAGATTGGACTGTTGAGCTTACGATGGACTCGACTTTAGGGCATGAGGTCGAGTAGAACCCAACTCGAGTTCCTTGGCCTTCCACTAAGATGACAACTATGGGTAGCAATAGGGTAAGTAAGAAGACTCTTTGGTTGAAACAACTCATCTCCATTGGGTGTAAAGCAACAAAGAGATAGAAGCTAAAAGGGTTTGTGATTGTGGGTTTGGTAATTGAGAAGTTGTATTTATAGGCAAAGAAAGGTTGCATTTCAAGACCATTATTATCAACTTGCATGCATGGCTTTGTTTCTTACAAATGAGACAAAACACAAAAGTCGTCGTCAACGAAATACTGTGGTAGTGATTATCTTTTCCACCGATTTTGATGATTATATAATGATGATTAAACAAAGATACTTACTACCTTTTGACTATATTTCCAATTATGCTTTAGTAACGGACCTACTTTACAATATATAAGGTGAATGAATGAATCCATGGTATTAATTAAATGTTTAGTTATCGAAACTGAAGCACGACAACACTTTACGTAGAAAATCCACATCACCAAGCTGCTTTTGAGGTATCTTTCATGCTCAAGGCATGAAAACACTTTGACCTCGGTTCACACCGTGGTGAGGTATTGAGAATTATTGAGTAAAATGTTAAAAGTGTATGAGAAGAGATTCATCAAGGGTAAGGAAGGCTATTTATAAGCATGGATGGTTAATCTTTGGCTTAAGTCCCGACATTTATCTTTACTAGTCTTGTTTTGGTTGGTCTCTTATAGAATATGTTAACCTTTTATATACGTGACGATGAGATTGATGTAGACTTGATAAGATTGTACATAATTTTTGTGTGTTTCATATAAATGAGTGAGTTAACTCTTGTCCTCAGGAAAGATGAAGCTTTTGTGAAAAAAGAACATCATCATATGTATATATAAAGAAAATGACATGTTTTTTGTGATGGTTAATTAGAGTTAATTAGTGTAAAGGAGTGGTCCTGATGTTCTCTAGCTAGGTTTACGTGAAGTGGTTGTAAAGTAGAGTGCAATATTCAAATATCCAAAATGAGAGAAGAACAAGAGCATAGTGCGTAAAGAATAAAGATTTAATATTAAAATTAGTGGTTTAGTTATTGAAATTTGGTATAGTCTCATTTAGGGGGCTTTAATTTGTTGCATTCCAGGTCATTAATACTGCAAAAATTTATGTAGTTTGCGTGGGAATTTTTTCCTTTTCAATCATTTTTAAGATTAAGCTTAAACTTGTAGTTTATTGATGGGATGTTATTGTTTTTAGAAATAATTCGGTTTATATTATCGTTTTGTTAAAGAAAAATATAATGGAGGTCGAGTTAGATTCTATTTTACCTCTCTATTAAAAAATAGGTAAATTAGTCTTCGTACATTAGATCAAAAAGTAAACTGGTCATTTTGTTAAAAATTTCATCTAATTCTATTGTTAATAACTAGTCCCTATATGTCAGTATGAGGTACACGTGGCATGTCATGTATAACCGTTAGTCATAATAGTTTTTGATAGTGGAAATTGATAAAAGAATTTAACGGATGGCATGCCATGTTTTTTAACAGCATAATCAGTTTGTCTTTTAATCTAACATACAAAAGTTAATTTACTTAATTTTTTGGTTAATAGGACAAACTGCAGTTTTATTCCTAATATAAAGACCTTCATAATATTTCTGCATCTTTTAAGAGAAATGAAAAATTATTTTTAAGGTATAAATACAATTTTTATATACAATCAATAAATTTATATAATTACTGATTCAGCTTCATCATTGTTATTGTAATAATCATGATTGAGACAAATTAAACAGGCAAAACACCCGGCTTTCATTTTTTCGTAATGTAAATCCTTTTATCTAATCCAAATCTTTTATTCATTTAAAAATTTTATATAATAAAATATATTTTATTATGTATCCAATAATTATCCAACTGGAGCTGATTTTGACAATCGAGTTTTTATCGTTTGTGATAACGGACGTAATTAATAATTAATTAATTGGCATAGGCAAATTCTGACTTTTTTTTTCATTATAATATTATTATATATTATAATTTTGTAAAGATATAAATTATAAAAAAAATTATATTATATAATTAAATGGAAAAAGTCTCAATAAATAATTAAATTTAGATTTAGACTTAATAAGATTTTATCTAAATTTGAAGGCTTTCGATATATTTTGAAAAGGTTTAGATAATTTTATGGCTCTGTTTGGTAATTTGTTGATAGTTGATTACAGTAATCAATTTGATCAACCCGTTCCATTAGTTGTTTATTTAAAATGATTTTTATTGATAAGTATTTATTTGTTTATAATATTTTAGTCTTTATTGAATGAAATTATTGAAATAAAACACTATTACTAAGGAATAAAATATCCATTATGAAAATTATTAAAATTTTAAATAAACAAAGTTCTTAAGTTTTTATTTGCGCAAGTATTTATTATTTAAATAAATATCTATTATGGAAATTAATTAGTGAGTAATTTTTTAGTAAACATGGTCAGACATGTCATTCCACATATCTCATTCTTAATCAGCTATGAAAAAATTTGTGCATCCATGCTTTTTTGTTTTTGGAAGTTTTAGCTCAACACACTCTTGTAAATCTCTATCACCAAACACTACAATTAGAGGATTTGACTACTCAATCCTCAATTGATGCCTAAATCAACTAAAAAAGACTCAAAACTTTGTTTGTTAAACACCCCCGAAGTATATATGATAGTAAAAGAAATGTTTAAATATAAAATTATTAAATGTTAATAAAATAATATTTATTTCAAAAAAAATTTAAAATAAGGGTGATTGTAGACACTAGGGGTAAAATCAGAAAATTTTTTTGGGGCCAAAATTAAATTATATATATTTTAAAGTTAAAATTTAATTTTATCATTTTAATAGTCTATATTTTTATATTTTTAAAGAATTAATTTAAAATTTTATAATTTGTAAAAGGTCACCAAAAGTTAAATTTCCCATTTTAGGGAGTGAGACTCCTACTAACCCCCTAGCATTACCGCTATTAGAAGTTTGGACAAAATTCACAACTCATATTTTGATTCCATCTGAATTTATAAATATAATTCAATTCATTAACACTTCTAATCGAATTTTAAATGCTAGGAAGATTATCATTTCTGGTATTAAATTGAAGTTTTATTCTAAGCTTATTAGAATATAATGAAATGCTATATTCATAAAACATGTATATATGTACGTGTATTAATCCAACAAAGCAAGGATAGATCTACGATGGCGAGTGCTTAGCTGTTCTTAAAATGAAAATTTTTCATTTAAATTTTTTTTATAATTTATAAAATTTTAAATTAATAATAATAAAATTATATTTTAATATATTAAAATAATAAAAATTTAATTTTAATATTTTAAATTTTATAAAAATATAAATTATTAAAATAATAAAATTATATTTTTAGTATAATAAAATATATAATTTAATTCCGTCCAGAAAATTTTGTAACTCCACGAACCAAACCAAGCACGAGTAAAATAATAAAACATTTTGAAATTAAATTTTCGATTCATACTAATCTCTTATAGAAAGAGCACGTGTATTAATATTTTGAAAAATTAATGAAAATGATTGGCTTCCCAAACATGAACACAGGCTTGTAGTGTTTTCTTTTGACTTGAAAAAAAGTGAAAGAGTGACACCTAATTAGCACCTGTCTTTAGTCTTTAGTACAATGCACGTGTTTGAAAATTAAAGCAAAAAACAATAATTCCAGTTGTTTTTTCTAAGAAAAAAATTGCATTTTATTAAGCTGAATAATTCCCCGACCAACCTCTTTCAAAAAAGAAATAGAATACAAAAATTTCTAAAATAACCGTTCAAATTGAAGCACTCTCGACTTGAGACATTCAACTCGTTATGAACAAATGTGAAGTGAATTCAAACTAGTTGTTTAATACAACGACCGATGTTAATGAAGAGATTCCACAAAGATCACGACTTAAAATTCCTTTAGCATCTATTCCAAAGCAACGCACGAACCAGATTCAATAATAAAAGGGACTTTCACATGCTATCCCATGCCAATAAACACCTCCAAGGCAGTTTTAATAGCCATTACTTCTGCCATTTCCAATCCAACGGCATTAATCGACCAAAAAAAAAAGGAACGGGCAACTTTTTTCCCATCTCGCAACATCCCACCACATCCTGCTTCGTCCTCCTTAGCAACACCTACCACGTTGAACTCCTCCCACCTGTGGGAGGTGGAGTCCAATGAATAACTAAAGCATTGGCTTTACTTCTCGAAGGGCTGCATTTCGCAAGGTAAAACCACCATGAACCCTCCAGAAATTGAATGTCATCATGAATCGCCCTTGCCCACATCAGAGATTGCATTTTGGAATGAAACAACAACTTATCAAGTGACATCAATGTTTTGTTGAACATAACACTTTATCGTTTTAATTTATGAATTTTTAGATTTTCATTTTAAATCTCATCAAGTGTAATTTTAGTCTAATTTTATTCCGATGAATTACCAATTTGAATTCAGTTTGTGATTGTAATGATTGATATTGATATATACCTATGAAATATAATTGTAATATTTTGTAACTTTAAAAAGATTTTATACCTAAATTTGAATTTTTAGGATCTTATATGTATTTTTGACAAGTTGGTGTACAATGCTACATAAACCAACTCGATTGTCTTTCTTTTCATCAATTTTAGATAGACTTTGTAATTTTGACATGATATAAAGAAAAATAGGTCTTAAATTTTCAAGAAGTTTTGAATCAGGTTAGTTTTTTTAGTAAGTCCTCTATATTTTTATTATACCTAAAAATCATTTTATGTTGTGATTTGTTTTTAAATTAGTCCTTGTTTTATACAACAGGTTGAATTATGTAAGGGTTTATCTAGGTGTAAATTAGGTTAGCAGATTATTTGAGAACGTATTAAAGATTCATGCAATTTGGTTTTGATAAAAATTAAACATTAAGGATATTAAATTTTTGTATGATTTGAATCTCGTCACTTGTTGAAGAAATAAATTTAGTAACAAAATATAACTGGGGTTGCAACCAAGCGTGTACGAACCATGCCGCACAAGTAGAATTTGTATAGAACTATACTTGTTCTATTTGACATTGATTAGAATAGGGTTTTTTAACCTTTAAATAAATAGATGGAATCGAAACTCCTCTTATATCATTCAGTTTTCAAAATTAGTGACTTTCTCCTCCTTTGCCCCTAGTTTTTTGCCCATAGTTTTTTTCCTGAAAGGGTTTCCACATAAAATCCGCGTGTTTTATTTTTCCTTTTCTTATTGCTTTGCAATCATTCTATTGCTATTATTGACTTCTATTATAACAAAGGACATTTATCTTTATAGTAAAATTAGAAATTCTTTTTTTTTCAATGATAACGTTCATAAATTTATTATTATTTTAAGGGGAAAAAAGAAGAAGAGTAAGATACAAAATAGAAATCCAACCAGATCCATTCGCATTTAGTAATGTTGTCGTTTGAACCATAGTTTTGTTTACACATTATTAGTGATAGATCACGAAAAGTCACACTCTAAGGATGATAAAATCGGTTCAAATGCTCTCAGATTCTTACAAGATAAATGTGTTTAGGAGACGAAGCTTATGCTTCAAGAAATCTATTTGTTGGAAAAATTGTTGTCGAAACCATTTTTGTTTGAAAGGAAAAAAAAATGGGGATCGACTTTTAAAACCGAGTGTGGAGTCGCCACCAACCTTTTGTTTAGGTGTGATTGGATCACCTAATAAAACATTTAAAACCATTCTGGTCCACAAAAATTTAAAAATGGGTTCAGGAGCCGGTTACGTATGAGGAAGGGCAAGCACCCTCATTACGCCCAAAAATTGGTACCAAATTGATCTGATGCTATCCTTTTATCAAAGATTTTAAGAAAAAAGATCTTTCAAAGCATGATTCTTTACAATGTGTGAATAGTTCCAGTTAACTGTCAGAATTCTCTCGTTTCAAAGATATGCAGCATCATACCCAGCACGATTGGATACGATCCTTTATACCTTCAAGAATACGATCGATTTTTGACTTTCAAGAAACTCGTACACTAACATTATAGAAGGTTATCCAAATATTTAGTTCACCGAAAAAATCATACCCAACACGATTGAGCACGATTTCTCAAATTCCCAAATATGGGATATTGCCTTATTTCATAATTTTTGAATACTAAGGAAAATTGAGAATTTGCTCAAACACTTTTATTTTTCTTGAAATATCAACGAAACAACTAATATCAACTGTACAGGCCAATTTTGGGCCACCCCAAAACCCAATAACTAAACCTACTCCAAACCCATACCCATCTCATCCTAAACTAAACCTAAACAACTAAACCCGAAGCCCAACTACCCCAGCCCAATAACCTAAACTCAGCATTCAGAAACCCGAACCCCACTTGCGCACCAACCCCCTGCCTCTCCCACTTGCCCACCAACCTTCTGACACCAGCACTGGCCACCTGCTCCACCATGCCTCTGCCACCGCCGTTTGCCCATTCCCTGCAAGACCAGAAAGAAGATGGACAACAATATTAAATAAATTTTATAAAGGCTATAAAAGCCCGAAGAAAAACAGATGTAAGGGTTGGAATTTTTGAGTGAAAAAAAAGAGAGATAATTTCAATACACAAGCAGTGATAAAATAATAGAGGAACTACACCAGAACTAATATCTTCATGAGCGAAAATCAAAATCAAAAAAAGAAGGAAGCTGGTTTATTACCTGATTTGGTCCCTTAGGTTTGTTTGCGTGTGCAATTCAGCCTTTTTCCGTTTATTTTCTTTTAAAATTTCGCCCAGAACTTTGTTATTTAATTCAATGTAGTCCTCTTTTTCAATTCATTGTCTTATTTTCAATTTACTCACTATCATTCTTGATATTTATCGATTTTAATATTTGTATTTATTATATTAAATGTATTTATTATATATCTTGATGTATAATTGTATATATATGCATGTATGTGTATGTATTTGTATTTAGTTTTTCTAGTTATTTTATTTTAATATTCTAATGCTATATTAGTCTTTATATTTCAATATTTTTATGATCCTTACTGTTGTCATAATATATATATTTGTTATATATGCAATATTATTTGTTATGTATACAATTATCTTATTATATATTATGTACATGTTGAATATTGTATTACCCATGTATTTTATTATATGTATATATTGTTAATATATATATATAAATATTTCTTTATGTAACATTAGTATTATTATTAATATTAATATGTTCTTAGCATTGTAATTATGTGTTATATATACTAGTATATATATATATTTTAGTATTATCAGTCGTGTTCTATTTATGTTTTTGTTTTCTTGTGTACATTGCTATATTATCTTTATTACTATTGTTGCTAATTTTAGCATATGTATGTGTATATTTCTAATATGTATGAGTATATATATATTGTATAATATTATAATAGGTTTCTCTCCTCATATGTATACATCATGTAAATATTAAAGTTTTAGATTATTTTTATATGTATATATATTTTTCAATATCGTATTTTTACATATCATGTATATATTTCTAATATTATATTATATTTTTCATATTATATCATGTACATATACATATATATATTTTTGTTGTATACTCTTAATATTTTTGTGTGTTTTCATTATGGTCTGATCTTCGACATTATTATTATATTCAATCTTGCAAGCATAGCTAGTATTTTTATTGTCATGTATGTTCTTTGCTCCAACGTATTTTACCCTCTTACTTTTATATTCAAAAATCACATTCTTGTTTTCTAATTAATTTCGATAATCAAGGCGATATATCAATTTAACATTAAGTCGTAAATTTCATCGCTATGTTGGGTGGAATTTATTGACTCGTGTTAAAACGATATATCCTTTCCAAAAACCAAAAATTAAAAGTTTTCGTTTTTTTCTTCCATCGGATCACGATTGAATTTTACGTTGAACGCGTGTTTTTAAAAAAATCAAGACAATACGTGTTTAGGAGATACCAATTTTTGGGCGTCGCGAGGGTGCTAATACCTTCCTCGCGCGTAACCGACTCCTGAACCCTAATTTTTCTTTGGCTTTTAACGTAGACCTTAACTCGGCCTTTTCTCGTTTTTTTAAAGAAAAAGAAATCTAATAGGTGTCCGATCGCACCTAGAAAAAAGATCGGTGGCGACTCCCGGTTTATTTTAAATCAAATTTCAATTTCCAAGTTTTTTTAATCGCCACAATTAGCGACCGAAGCTAAAGCTAATTTTTACGTCGCTACATCAACCAAAATATTGAAATTTGAATCACGATGCAACAAAAAAAATCAAAGTTACAAACATGAATTACTATACGAAATATTATACAAGTAAACAAAAGAACAAATTGACATAATTTAAATAATAGTGCAAAAGGCTAATAATCAATATAAAACAATAATAGATGAAATAACATGAAAACTAAAGCGACACATAGTACACAAAACAATTCAGAAATAATTTGAAAACTATTAAATATATGAAAACTTACAAAATGAATCAACACATGATTGGGTTTGAAAGGATGCACATATATAAAATAAAACTAAGAACATGTGAATGAATATGAAAATAAATATTGTGAAAGAAGTAATTTGGAGCTAATAACATGCAAGAATATTTTAAAAACAAAACCTATATACTTTAAGGTGTTAATATACATACAATAATAAAAATCAATAAACAATATATAATGAAGATATAATACCATAACAAAGGACAAACAATATACATGAAATATGAACAAACTAATATCCAATAAAACTATATGTATATGAAAGAATCTTAGCTAACAAAGAAATAATAATATATATTTTAAAGAATAAATTATGTATATAATAAATTTGAAAGGAAATACAAGTAGAAATTATATAAAATATCATGGACTTAAAATATAAATTATAAGATTAAATTAACTTTATATACGTAATATATTTTAACAACATAATTATATAAATAAATCTCTTTTTAAAAAAACTATTTATTCAAAATAACATGATCAAATATACACCAAGTATGTGAATAACAAACCAAAAATATATATAACAAAATATAGGAACAAGTTTAAAAGAAATCGTATGTATAAAATAATATAAAATTAATAATATACATGGAATAAAACCCTAGTACAAACAATGCATATATAAAAGGATAATAACATAGGAAAATATTTGGAACAAACAAAATATATATATATATATAACACCCAAAAATGGATTTAAATGAAACAAATAGTGTATATATATATAGGTAAAATTGTAAAGAAAAATTATATGAACGTGTTCAAAAAAAAGAATTCAAGTAAGTAATTTGACATAAAATGTATATATGTATATATAAATATCAATGTATGAGAATTAATATTGTATACATCTTTTAAATATAAATTTACATAAAGAAAATTTAAAATAACAATTTATATAGTAAAACAATTTAATAATATATAAATGAAAATTAACAACAAACTAAAACTAAAATGGAATTAAAAAAAAGTTCAAAATAATATGTTAAAACAATAGATTTAAAATAATAATAATAATAATAATAATATAAATAACTAAATAAATAAATCCAAAGAATAAACCTGATTGAAATAAAATGAAATAAAAAAATAAAATAAAAAATTGGAAGAATAATTTTTAAATAGACAAATTATTAAAGCTAAGCTGAGGATTAAAATAATATGCGCCCAAATGATTGAGGACCAAAATAGAAAATACACCAAATATCAAAACGTTGTGTTTAGGCACAGATTAAATTGCAATAACGCACAAATATCAGGGAAAATGTAAAAATAAATAAAACATAATTGAGGCCTAATTAGAGATCACTGTAGGAGAGGAGGGACTATGTGCCCAAATACCCCTCAAAGACGTGAATCTGGTTGCATCTGGGTAGGGTCATCGTGTTTGTGCCTATATGGCACTGTTTTGTGCTCTTTATAAAGCAAAATTAAAAACCTAAATCAGTCATCAGCCATTTAAAATCACAACTAAAACCTAGCCTCCATTTCCTCTTATTCGGCCGAATCTAAACCCCAGTCCCTTTGTTTCTCCCTCAACTGTTCCCAAAATTCCATCATTCAAGCTCCAATCAACCTCCATGAACAGCGATCGGTTCATTCAAGCCTTGAAGGGTGTTTTTTAGCCTCAAGATCCCCTGAAACTTCGATTTCGACGAAGCAAAAGGGAACTCATGGCATCCTCGTAAGGTAAGACTTCGCTCTCTCCTTTTTTATTTCCGAAATCAATGATGAAAGATAGAAGGAAATGAATCGCAAGAAAATTAAAAAGTATCAAGAAACTCGTATTGGAAATCACCTTTTTAATTTTTGATTGCTTTCTTTTTCAATATGCCTGCGTATTGCTGGGAAAAAGATCCCATTTACATTGTTTTCCTTCGGTTTTTATAGCTGAAAAAACAAAATAAATAAATAAATAAAAGTACAAATTTCATCACTGTCATTTCCTGTTATTTGCTGTCCATTTGTGCCGCTGTTATTCTGTTTTGCAGGTGTGCATGGCGTGGAGAGGAGGCTACGCACGCATGGAAGCTTCATCGCGTGTGAACGGTCGCTGGGGACTCTGCGAAAACTGCTAGCGTATGTTGCAGCACTAGGCAGTAGGTTAGGAATTGTTGTTTTGGGCCATGTATTTTGTTGGGTCTATTATTTTTGGTTGTTGGGCTATGGACATTGGACTTTATTATTTTGGTTTTGTTTTATTTTTTTATTTAGTTTTTTTTGTTTTATTTTGGTGTAAGCCCGGCCACAAATTGGGTCTTACAATTGTAATTTATGGGAACTTTGAGGAATATTCTCAATAGGTAAAGGTGGAGAGTTGAATCATAAAATTATGGTTTCATATTCTACTCCATGAGACATTTACAACAATATATCA
Source organism: Gossypium hirsutum (assembly GCF_007990345.1). Classification (NCBI taxonomy): domain Eukaryota; kingdom Viridiplantae; phylum Streptophyta; class Magnoliopsida; order Malvales; family Malvaceae; genus Gossypium; species Gossypium hirsutum. The sequence continues at coordinate 84,412,737 of NC_053427.1, forward strand.
TATGCTCAAAAAGGTTGAGTGATGAATGAGAAATTGATGCTAAAAGCAAGCTACTTGGAAATATTTGTTGAGGAAAAGAAAAGCTTAGATCCCACATTGGTTAAATACCAAGTGTGAGATGTGTATATATATGATAACCCACTTAAACAATGATTGAATGATTAAGTTTAGAATCTTACCTTGTACATAAGGATGTAAGTTTAAACTCATTTTTTATTTGATTTAATTATCCATTTAATTCAGATTTTTTCTCTTTATACATGGATATTTCCAAAATTCCTCCACTTTGAATTCCTAAAAAAGGTTAAGGCTTCTTCAGAATTTTTGCTCAATCTCACACCTAGATTATTTTCTCCCCAAAATTCTTTTCTTTTCCTCTCCATATTTTCCAATGTTCGGTGATAGAAAAAGGCATCGTTTGTTCGTTAATCACTGCAGAGGTGCTACTGCTTCAATCATCATGTTGTTGTATCTTGAGAGACATTTAACCAACATTTCTCCAAGTACCGTAGGAGCAGTTGAATTTGTCTTAAGGGAACTGTATAAAATAGGCCTCAACATCTAGTAAAACTTGTTTTTTATTTTTGATTTCTACTTTTTGTTATGTTATTTATTACGTTTTTTTCATATCAGATAATTCAAATATACATTATTCAATTTATTTTATTTTATATATATAAATAATTGTTTATTTATATTTATAAATTTTTGTTCGCTAATGTCTTTTTTCCAACACTATTAACACACAAAAAAAAATTATAATAGAGTAAGGAAGAGCTTAAAGTAGCAAAAAAAGAGTAAAATGGACATGGAAAGAGCAGGGAAATACATGTGGTTATATGTCCCGTCACTCAATTTAAAAAAGTTACAAAATAGGCACGGGATTATTTGAAAGTTTTCATTCAAGTCATTGAATTATTCACAAGTTTTTATTTAAGTCGCTGAATTGTTAAATTTTTTTTAAGTCCAACTAGCAAACTCCAAGTGATAACTTGACGATTGATACAGTGGATTAGAACCCATTGACGAGTAAAAAAACATATTTTATATCTAAGTCGATTTGACAGTCAGTGTAGGAGATCGGGAGAAAAAAAGTTACTTGGATTTTAGCTTGCAAATTTGTGACATCCACAGTTGTTTCATAAAAAAAAATCGAACTTTAGAAGAGAAAGGGAATGAGAACTTTCAAATATTTGTGCAGGTGGTACAAATAGAAAATGTCATACAATAGCGATCTTACCAGCTCAATGATTTAAATGAAAACTTTCAAATAATTAATAATCAATTTATAATATTTTAAAATTAAATGGCCAAAATATAAATTTAGAATCTATTCTTAATAATATAAAATCAAATTGGATTTATACACATAATTTTATATAATTAATATTTTAATACGCAAAAATTCAAATCAATGGGATATAAATTTCTATGATTTATATAAATAAAATAAGAAACAAGACAACAAATTAATATATATATATAAATCTGTTTAGATAATAAAGAACAACAAAAATCTTTTAAAAATTATATTAAATTTGACAGATACATGATATCCATGTTAAGCTGTGATTGCCATGCAAAATCGATCGCAAATTGCATGTAAACGACGAAGGTGATTGGGTTGTTTTCAGTCGGTATTCTTTATTTATTTTCACAATTATAGACTGATGTGATGTTTAATCAATAGAAAAGTTTATTAAAAAGTAAAACCCTAAATTTATGCTATAAAAATTGTAAATTACAGTGAGTTTTTAAATTTTGTAAGTAAATTTGAGGGTGAAGTGAATATTTTTATTTACAAACGGTCAAGATAATATTTTAAAATTTTGGGATAAAGTTAAAAGTTTTGTATTAAAAATATTTAAATTAAATTTTTAATTTTTAAAAAGGGTTAAAATTGGTCAATTGAGTCTTAGCTTGATTGGCATGAGCATTGTTGCCAAAGTAAGAGGACGTGAGTTCGAGTGGGTTGAAACGTATTATCCTCCTATTTATGGATAATTCTAGGCATTGTATAAAAAAACAGATATGATCAGAATCTATAATGAGATTGTTAAAAAAAAGTACTTTAATTTAGTTATTTTTAGTCCCTATGCTTTTAAATTTGAAAATTTTGGTATTCATTAAATGATAACTATAAAATTTATTAAATTAAATTTTGTTATTTCTAAAATTTAATGCTACAAACATATTATCATATGTGTGATGCTATGCCAGCTTATTATTTCTACATATTGCTAACTACAAATTAATTTAGGATTAATTATTGTCATTTGCGTCAAAATAAAATTTTCAAAATTTAAAAAGTATTAAGATTTAGAATGATCCAATTGGAGAATAAGGGCTAAATATACAACTGTACGCATAATATAAGATTGGTAATTGAAGTTAACCAAATGAAATTAATTGCTACTGTTTGAGTTAAGACTAAAAATTTAAAATTCGAAAAGTATAGAGACTAAAATTTATCAAATTAGTTAATAAGATAAAAATAAAAATAAAAAAGAGAAGGGTACCCTTTGTTCCATTTATTATAAAATTCAGTGACAACTTAAACAGATCAGTCAATTTTGTATATATATAATACCTTATATCTAAATAAGATTATTTTTAATCTTGAAAATGGTGTAATTTTATCAGCTAAGCTGGTAAAAACATACATACATACATACGTACATACATACATACATACATACATACATAAGTGGTTCAGTACTCATTAACTTTAGAACAAACTTTGCGGATTTCTCCCATAGTTCCAGTCTTCACTTCAATGTTGCTCATCTTCACCACGGATTTCCCAAACTCAACGTTGAAGCTTAATCCAAGCGACCCTCTAACCTCCAAGAAACGTTGCACAAACGTCTTGATCAAAACGTCAGTCCATAATCTTTGATCGGATTCAAGTATTCCCTTGCCCTCCCTCAACTTTGCAAAGAAAGAAGTGTCGAATCTGTCAGCGCTGCCAGTGTCGAGTGCGATCTGCCGTGACCCGTCACGGTTCTGAGGGCAAAGTGCTTGAAGGTGGGAAACGAATGCGGGATTTATCGAAGGATCGGCTCCTGTTGAAGTGAAGTTGTAAAGCCTGTAGCTGAAGACTTCGCAGGCAGTGGTACCGATTGTGTGTGCTCCTAATAACAGATTAACTATTAGTAACCAAAATTGAGTATCTACGGTAGCGTTGGGTAAATCGAACCTGATTGTAATAAAATGTTTACCAACAAGGGTGACAAGATCTCGAGTGTTGAGACCCTTTGCTGCAAATTTTTGCTTTAGCACATCTACAGTATCCTGGAAGCCTGGCATATTGCCATCAGTATCAGATGCTTTTGAGACTGAGACTGTTCCATCTCTACGCCCTGTAGGAACTGCCCAACTAGTTCCCTTAGTCTGTAAAAATGACTCGAATTCAAACGACGACATTCTCACCGACTACCCAAAAGAATCGTAAAATATATATAATTACCAGAACTACGGAATCGCGAGCAGCAAGGGCGAGGATATCGGCGCACGAAACAACTCCGGGGCATTCACATTCGAGTTGAAACTTGGCATCATCGATGACTTTGTATCCTTTCAAGAACTGGCTTGCCGGTGCAGTTTTCTCAGCATTAGGCCCATCAATAAGGATGGAAGCATCGCATCCTCGTACGAAGCAGTCATGGAAGTGCATACGGAGCAATCCCGGAGCTATAGTCGGATCCAACTTGAAATGAGATTTGACGGTCGACTTCACGATGGACTCAGCTCGAGGACATGTGCTCGAGTAGAACCCGACTCGAGTGCTATGGCCTCTCACCGAGCTGGCAGCTATGGCTAGCAATAGGGTAAATAAGAAGACTGTTGATTGAAACAATTGCCCTCCATTGTTGTAAATTAAGCAAAAGAAATAGAAGAATTAAGGACAGTGTTCTAAACAAGGCTTGCGAATTAAATGTGTATAATTAAATGTGTATAATTAATACATACATTGTTGTAAATGTATGTATTAATTTCTTTAAATGTGTATAATTAAATTAAAATCAAAGTTTATGTATATATATAAACCACAGTTCAATTTCATTTATATAATTACACCAAATCAAAATTTATATATTAAATTACATATTGGACCAAAATTCATGTATAATTTTAATATTTACCCTTTATTATTATTAGTAACGCTTGAATTAGAAGGGAGTCGCCCTGACCAATCGTCATTACTATTGTTTAGTTTTTCTATTTTATTTTGATTAAAACTTTTCAATTATTTGTTTTCTTGTGGTTTAAATTATGAGTCGTTAAATTTTATTCTACCTTTAAGTCGATATTTTATTTGGTATTTGAATTGTGAGGTTTTGAAATTGCATTTATACTCTCCACTTTGGTATTCGTTAATTTTTTTGATTTAAAATATAGACTCAGTCGTATTACAACTTTATTTTAGCATCAAATCAAAAAGAGGGACCTCAATTCAATGTTGGACAGCATACAATTAGTGAATCAATATGATTAGTAATCGTTGTATTCGGTCTACCAAAAAATAAATTGATGTGACCAATTAAGTAAGTTGTTGGATCCGTCAAGAGAGTTAACGATCAAATTTAAATAATCCGTGCTGTTGTGGCCATTGATTTGAGCTATGTCTTTCTGGTTTGTAAGGCTGCCAAGTAAATAAATTGTGGAAGCTAATTTCAAAGTTATTTCTTGTTAAGAGTTAATTGCTGGATTATTCACTTGTTAAGGGTTAATTGACGGGATATTCCCACAATTAATTAACATATGGAATGCTGGTGATTTGAGGTTGTTCCTCAATTATTATAATTGATTATAAATTAGAAGAGAAAATCTATTGTTCAAGATCAGATCAAAGCTGGTGGCAAAATGGTGCCTGAAATTGGAGTTTTTGTCTTATTGATTTATTCAAATTTAATTTTGTTATGCTTGTTTTTGTTGTGTTTTAATTTCTATTATTTATTTTATCAGTGTTATATCAATCAGGTCTTTTGTTAATTTAGGCTTTGAATAATAATTTGAATATAATGTAAAAGCATATTTAAAACACATGGATAAAATTGTAAACATGTATGTACCCTATCACATGAACAACTTGAATCTGACATGTTAAATAAATAGAAAGTAGTGTGATCGATTAAATTTAGGAGAGTTATTTCTTTTTAACATGTAAAATCCAAGTGTCTATGTTGCAGATACACATATGTTTACAATTTGACCCACATGTTTACGTCAAATGTGAGCTTACGTGTAGCACTTAAGCTAATGGCTTCATTAATGGAAGGATCAAATTGATATAGTATTTAATACTTGAGGACTCTATTAAAATATTTCAAAATCTAAAAATACATTTAGAATCTAAACCATAGTATGAGGATAAGAGGAACCAAAGCCAAGAGCGAAACAAGAAATTGTTTTAGGGGCAGAAATGCATAAAACCTTTGGGAGTAAATGCAAGTTTATGATTATAGTAATTTATAATTTCCTAAAAGTTAAAGAGATTAATAAATAAAATTCCATTTTTGGGGGACAAGGCTACTGCCTTCACCCCTTATTGAAGCACATTCCTCGAATGAATGGACTCTCTTTGGAATGATAGTCCATACAGTAGCGAAGGAGTTCTTGAATTATTAATTACATGTCCTCGTTGTTATATTGATAATTCTATAATAGTATTTCTTTAGGAATGATAAATATTCCAAAAATGCAAAACATATAGAATTAAAATAATTTGTTGTTAAAGAAGAAATCTCATGTTTCCAAATTTGTTAATTAAAGTTATATAAAAAAGCAGTAAAAGAATAAGTTCATAAAATGGGTTTTAATTGTATCGATGATGTGACATCTTTTATATAATGCTTGATAGTTAAACTAACGAAAATAATTAATTGACATAATATTAATATTTTTAATTTTTAATTAAAATATTTTAAAATTTAAATTATAGTTTGAATAACAATCAACAGACTTTTCCACAACGACGTGTAATTTAAAAAAATGTCATTCACAATATTTGGTTTTTTTGGTGTTTGGATGATCAAAATAAAAAGTGTAAATATAATATAGTGTGTATAGTTAACCGTCTTTAGAGATTTAACAGTTAAGTGACCAAAATGAAAGCCTCTTAAAAGTTAAGTGATGAAATTGCAAAGATTTCATTTTAAGTAATCAAAATAAAACCACTCTAAAAATTGAATGACCAACTAGAAAATTTACCCATAAATTTAAGCCCCTCTTTTTTTACATCCAAATCTTTTTCTTTTCTTCTCTTTCTTTTTTTTTAACTAATACCATAAGAGAGTTAACCTATATTGACAATGTCGAAAGTACAACTAAGCTTATCACTATCAAGAATCTCAATTAATTCTAAAAGAGCTGTTGCCGGAATTTGTACCTCTTCCAAATCAGTCGAAACCATTTTAGAAATTCGATCAACAGCATGATTAGCTTCTCTAATAATATAGGGTAGCACCCAATAATCTTTATCTTGAAGTTATCTCTGAAGCATAAATTTAATTAATTCATTTATTAGTCAAAAAACAAAAATATTACTGAGAAAATAGATTAACCTTAAAATAACAACGATTAATTATTATTTATTTTAGTTAATTTGGGTTGATTTTTTATTGGAATGTTAATTTGGGCCATAAAAATCTAAACAAACCGAATTGGAGAATTGGCCCATTTTCTTGTAACCTGATCATATATATTTTCCTATCAAATTCTCCATTATTTTCAATCTCCCATTTCTCTGCAATTTCACGTTTGGAAGCAGCTGCACTGCAATGGCTGCACCCAGTTGCGGTAAGAGCTTTTTATTTATTTCTTTATCTCTGACCTACTGTTGCTTTATTTGATTTTATACTACATACGGAGTGTTTGCCTGTAAATCAGTATTGGGTCTTTAGAAATTTAGTTTTATTATGTAGTAGTAAACAGATGGGGTTTAGTCTTTTACTCAGATTCTGAGAAATTTTGTTTAATAGCTTTCTTGAGGATCCTATGATTTAAGCACCGGAGATTCTTCATCTTTTGGGTACATTGATACAAGGTTAAAATATGGTATAGGTTCTGTACTTTTCATAGATTTGAAAATTAGTCCTTATACTTTCTTTTCAGATTTTAAAATTTAGGTGCAATTGTTAACACTGTTATTTTGTTTGGTTAATGGTTGAACTTGAATTTTGAAATCTGAAAATTAGAAGGATTAAATTCTAAATTTACAAAGAGTACAGAGACCTGTGATAAATTATAACCCTGATACAAATTTCTATTGATGATGAGTATGTCTGTGTATACATATTGTGGTTTATTTTGTTGGTTGTTTTACATGAAATTACACTTCTGAAAATAATAGCAAAAACAACCCAAAACAAGTAACCATGTCATTTTACTGAAAGTTATTCACTAGAAAAGTTTTGTTCAAATCCGCTCGTGTTTCGAACATTTGTGTTAAAGAAAAACTGGTATTCAATTTGTTTATGTTCAAACTCCTGTTGTTTAGTAGAATAACTCATGTTTGGAACAACTCGTGTTTAGAACACTCTTTGTCAAGTGTTTAGAACACTCTTTGTCAAGACTATCTCCTTCACGTTATGTGTCATTCACGTAACTTTCACGGAAAAGCACCACACCGAAAAATCTTCTATAGAAGACATTTATTGGTGCTTCCTCTCTTTATCAAAGAATCTTCTACATGGTACACGATAATGCATGATCAACTCCTAGTATAGGAGTACATTGCTGTTTATAATAACGTAGTTCTATTTCCTTGTGTGGATCATGCCTATATTCGACTTTAAAAGTTTTCTATGTGTTTGGACCTTTTTAGACAGTCATATCTCTATAGTTATATCCATATATTTGTTAGACACGAATACTTCAAACAATATAAAAAGCTCAAACAACTTTCTTTAAGCACATTTGGGGCAAAAACAATGAAATTCAATGCCCCAATGTTGTTTAGGGTGGAAAAACCAAAACAGCTGACTAATTTATGAGCCAATATGGTTATTTCTTTTGATGTTTTGTTGCTTGTTATCTTTTTAGCCCCTGAAGCATAATAGCTAATAGAAAATGATATGTAACAGAGACAACTGGAAATGGGATACCAACAGGAGATAAACTCATATTGAGGGGCTTGAAATTTCATGGTTTCCATGGGGTAAAGTCTGAAGAAAAAAAACTGGGTCAGAAGTTCTTGGTTGATGTAGATGCCTGGATGGATCTTCGGAGCGCCGGTAGATCCGACCTTTTATCCGATACCATTAGCTACACTGATATTTACCGGTGAGTAACCGAAGATGTTTAAAAACATTGCATGAACCTTTTAGCTTATGTTTTGATTTGATAATTTGATTTTTGGCTACTTACATAATAGTATAGTGAAGGAAGTTGTGGAAGGGCAATCTCGTGATCTTTTGGAATCGGTGGCTCAAATGATTGCATCAAAAATCTTTACAAATCACTCTCAAATATGGGCTGTTAGAGTGAAAGCTGGTAAGCCTCATGTTGCTGTTCACGTTCTCTGACTACCTTGGCGTTGAGATTATAAGATATAGAAGCATTGATGCTTCTAATTGACCATCATATATGTATATATAGACACACACATGTATGTATGCTTGCACATATGTATGTATGAATGAGGGTATGTACGAATATATCGTCTTCATCGATGCCTGGTATGGTCTGGCCCGGCTCTCGGGTTTTTCGGTCACTAGATCTTGACAATTGGTGTATTTGTATATTTTTTTATATTATAAAGTTTGACGTGCTAATAATTTTGTGTTGTGGATTTTTGCCATATTCTTGTCATTTTTTCACGTCTTAATGGAACATGGTTGCCATCTCTATCAGTCACTCGCTAATAAACTTGATAATGAGCTGGATTGGTTTCAGGTCGATGTAAAATTCAGGCCCATTATCTAGCTCCAATTTATCATGGTTCAAAAAATGAGTTTAAATTTCTACTCAAGCCTGGTTCAAACAAAAAATACTAAATCCGAACTTGACTCGATTTGCTTGTATTAAATTTTTTTAGATTATTTTTATATAAAAATAAATTTTAAAAATATAATAAATCAAATACACTAAAAATATTAAAATAAATGTTTCTGAACAAACTAAAATACTAAAATAACACTAAGATAGTTGCAACTTAATTTATAATAAAACAAGAGTTATACAATATTCAAACAATAACAATAAAATAATAACAATATAATAACGAGTGGTAGTAAAACAGCAGCAAAATAGTAGCAAAGCAGTTTATTTGGGCTGGGTCGGGTTGAGTTCGGGCAAAAAATTTTACACGAGGCTCAACTCGTTTAAAAAATGGGTCTTATTTTTGTTCAAACCCATTTTTCGGACTTATATTTTTGTCCAAACTCTTACACATTTTGAGTTAACCTTCAAATTTGGATGAATGACCCAACCATTATGAGTTTTACTCACTAACCTTCCCACGAAAAAGATATCAAGTGAATAAGGGTTAAGGGTTAAGAGTCAAGGATATACTTATCAAATGTGTCGTAAAGGAACCCAGTTAGATTAAGTGGCGAAAGAAATGGGCCACAAGTTAAAGTCCTTGGATGCAGTTTTTATACAATGTATAAGAATTCAATAGCTGATTGAATTGATTAAATATTATTTTATTTTTATTAATTCAATAATAATTAAGCGAAAAATTTATAAAAATATAAAAAAATATTACAGAAAAATCATAACTAGTAGAATCAAGTTCCTCAAAAAGAAAAAGAAAAAGAAAATGTATAAGAAATAATTGTGCAATTTAACCTAATTTTTTTATTATCTAAAATGATGATATAACATCTCACATCAGCTCTTTGTTATGTTGTTAATGAAATTTAATGGTTAAATGATTAAAATGTAATATTAGTAATCATATTGTAACTTTTAATAACATAGTGATTATATTGTAAATTTTAAATTTGGTATTCAAATATACTTTAAACTATATATAAGTGATTAAATTTGTAATTTACCCATTTTAAAACAGCAATTTGAATATGATTTGGGATAAAAATGGTACTAAATATAAAAGGTAAAAGGCATTGCCGTGCAAAAGAAATCCTTTTACTATTGAACAAGAAAGAGGGCAATGAGCCTCTCTCTCCTTCAAGGCTATTCTTCAGCCGAAGATGAAGAACCGGCTGAGCCCGACCATATTCATTATGGCGACTCTTCTGACGACGACGACGACGACTACGGCGGCGGCGGTGGTATAAAAACCATTCCGCCGCTCCCAAGCGATATGACTCCTCCGTCTTTGATTTCCCCGATCCCTCCCGTAAATCCGATCTTCCTTCTGCATTCGACGCTTTTTCGCAGGTATAAAACTTATTTTTGGGCCCGTAATCTCTTGGCAAATAAAACCTTTGCTAATAATGTGGAGGAAAATTTTGAATTTTGAAGAAAAAGTAAGATCGAGATTTTTGTGAAATAAAATTAAAATCTTTTTAGTTGTAGTATTTCTTTCTCACCAACTGAAATTAGGTTTAAAATGCTCTCTTTTTTTTTCTTTTTTTTCCTTTTCTATGTTACTGAAGTGGTGAAATTGATAGTGATGGAATTAGGGTTTTTCTAATTTGTTAGTGTACTTGTTCTCTTGTGGTTTCTGGAGGTTTCAGGGCCGCCAGAGTTTTTAAACCATGCGGTTGAGGAACCGATTTCAGCAGGTGATGCTGCCCAACAGCAAGGAAGGCGCAGTGACCGGAAGGATTTCAAAGATAAGAAGGATATGCCTTCTGGTATTTTTCAATCTATTCCCCTTTTCAAAGTTTATTTACAAATCTCTACTTAAGATATGGGCTCAAATGGTTTACAATTATTGTGTTTATTTTGTCAACTGAGGGCTTTTTGAACTTCAATTGATTATGATATGTATTTTAATTAAAATGGTGGAAAAGAAGTTTGTAACAAGTTAGAACCTTGAGAGTAGAAAAGCAAAGTTTCCTATTAGATCTTTCTCCTTTGGTGCCTGTGGTTGGCTTCAGGATTTTGATTAATTGAAATGTTCGATTAAAGTTGATGCTACATTTGACAGTTCTGGCGTGGAACAAGGTCGATGGATTAATTTGTTGGATTTTCCAATGCTCAATTCTGTTCGTTAGCCTCTACTGTAGATATTACTTTTTGTTCTTGTAACTTTAAGTGATGCTTCTTTAAGAAATTTGAAGTTTAAACCATACTCTTCTCTAGGCTATATTGTTGAAGGCACTTTGCATCTGGTTGTTCATTTGTCTTCAAATTTTACATTAAGATCCTTTGCCGTCGTCATATGTTGATTGGTATTAAGGGTTAATCAACCTATCTCTAACCTAATTATCATTTCCGTTGCCATTGTTTAAAGGTGCTGTGGTAGAAGCAAAAGCTCAGCTTGTTGGAATCCATGAGCGAGTAAGAAGTGATATTGAGGGTAGCAAGCCTCCTGTTTCAGCAGTTCCAAGCACCAAACAGGATGGAGCAAAGAGGGTCGCATCTGCAACAAATCCAAATGCAGAAGATGCTGCAGAGCTCTTGAGGTACATCGTAATTGTTTCAGCATAAATCCAGACTGGTTTTTACTGTTGTTTTCTTTCTTGTACCCCACATGAGCAGTAGTTTATTGAGTCTAACATGAGATGCACTGATAAAGACTTCTTTCCATATAAATTTTGTCGGCATTTCATCTTAGCCTATCGTGTTATGTTTATAGGATGTGCCTACAATGTGGAATACCAAAGACATACTCCAGTGCTAGAGGAATGGTCTGTCCGGTGTGTGGAGATCGTCCTCTTGCAGATGCCGATAAAGACTCCAAGAAAAAGGGGTCAACTATCAAAGACAAAGAGAAAAGTAAGAGAATGAAGGGTCAGTCATCTCATGCAACCTGGAAGAGTGAAACAGAGATGCAGCTCAGGCAACAATTTGACTAGTTGGATTTTCCAGAAAATGTTGGTGTTTGAGTTTACCGGATTATGCAACCGATATAGTTCATGAACACCATCAGTTGGTAGGGAACGTTGAATTTGTCATGAATTGTGTGTAGTATATTGAGCTTTGTACCGAAATGTGATGTACCATAGCTAACTTGTTTTGTTTAAATTATATACTGTGTTTTACTTGTTTTCGCAGTTGAGCTGAGATCTAACAATGTTTCGACCAGGCTTTGGTTCTTTCTATAGTGGTTTTGGTCGGGTGTTGCTTAATGTTTTGGTCAGCTTTTTCTTGGTGGTTTTTTATATGTTTTCAACAACTTTGTGCCTGCAAGTCAGAAGTGGAGAAGAGGCGCTTAATATAATATTTTTTAACAATCTCGTAATAAGTTTTGATCATATTTAATTTTTACACAATATTTAGAATTACTTATAATTTTATTGACAGTAATATTGTGCCAATAGGGTTAAGATTCAATTAACTACAAAGCTAATATTAAATCTAAGATTTGTATATTATAGTTAAGACTCAACTGACTACAAAGCTTCTAATATACGAAATCAAATGTCTACACGAAATCAAATCTCTATTCATTTTGAGTTAATGATTATTAAGTTTGTATTGAAATTGATTAATGGTTTGCTTATTTTAAATAGCTTAGCTATATTAAGGTACTATTGTGCATTTAAGTGGTGACAACAATTATATTAGTGTTTGCCTTATGATTATGAGGTTATTTATCATTATTTTTTTCAAAGTACTTTTTAATCCAAAACAATGTAAAATATCTGGTAAAGTGCTTTCAAAATGTTTTTCACTCAAATGCTGGAAATTTATGCATTTTAACTTTTGATTTGAAGTAAAAAAGAAATACTTTATATAAAACTTATAATTTTAAAAATATTCAATGTATCATTAATTTATAAATAATTAATAATTTATATTAATCATTCAAGAGGTATTTAAATTTTTTATTTATGTAAAATTTTATTAAATTATTTAAATATGATATAAATTATTATTTTAACTTTTTAATAGAATATCTGAAATAAATATTTATTTCCACCTTCAATTCAAGTGATGAAAGAATACACTAATCCGATCAATCTTATCCTCTATTCTTATTTACCTATTTTCTTGCTTTTTAAGGCACCAAATGAAACATCGATAAAATCGATCATATACTGCAATGCTTCTGATGGGAATAGTTATCAATGGAATATTTTAATAACTCTCATATAAGCTTGTTTCAGAATACAGAGATCTGAATAATGCACCCTTAGCCAAACAGCTGCCAATTCACAGAGCCTACAAGTTTAGCCCACGGATACTGTCGACACCACCACTTTTACAATGTGGAGAAGTGATCAACTTCAGTGAGTAACATTTAATGAGCAACACCAGCCTTTAATGGAGAATGTTCAAATGCTCAAAGAGAAATAGGCATCCACTGCATCAGCAATCGGATTAGTATAGAACAGGGTCAACTCAATGGCAGCTAAAAATAGGATCTATTCATTGCACCAAAAGAAAAAAAAAACATTTTTACCACAATTTTTTACAGCAATCTAGATACTAAAATTAACAAATCACATTTTTTACCGTATATTGCTATAGTATTTTACTAATAAACTTTTCAAGCCACAACATCAAAGAACTAGTCCTACACATAAATTGCTTTAGGGAAATTACATAAATGTCACCTCAATATTAAAAATTTTTTTTAAGTACCTGATTTTAAAAAGTTACAAAATAATCACTTGACTTATTTATTTTTTTTAAGTCCTTAATAATTAGTTGATGTGGCTATAATTGATAACTTTTTTTTTTACATATCTTTTTAATACACAACATTTCCATTTCATATAATAATTAAAAAATTAACCCAAATACAAAAACACCCAATCCAAGCCATAACTCTTCACAATTATAAATAGGAGAATAATGCACTTCAGCGCACTCAAACCCAATCATCTTACATTGACAACAATGCCCATATCAATCAAGCTAAAACTCAATCGGATTAGATACTTTCTTTTAATTATATATATGATATGTAAATATATGGTATTAAGAATAAAATTAAAATAATAATCATTAAATTAACAGCTGCATCAGTCAACTTTAAAGCGATTGACTATTAATAAATTCTAAATAATCGAGTGATTTACGCTTTATTTTATTAATAACCAAACAAATACACTCTTCTAATGAAAGCATCATTTTCATTAAAAAAAAATTACATATCTCGTCATGAGTAATATCATTTTTGTTTATATTATTTAACAATTAAGTTTTACCTTATATCAAACATATTCTTAGACCATCCGAAGATAGTAAATACATCACAAAATATAATTAACTAAATTTAAAATATATATTTGTATCTAGTTCGAATCAGTGATTTTTTATATAAAATGACTAACATATTAATCTGTCATTATGAAATCAATATTTATTTTATTTACAAACATTC
>NC_053427.1:84727649-84849310 GCF_007990345.1 Gossypium hirsutum
TAGTAGCAAAATTAATAATAAAATAAGAGTTATACAACATCCAAATAAGATCAATAAAATAATAGCAATATAATAACGAAATGACACCAAAACAATGACAAAACAACAGCAAAACCAATGGAAACAGCAGAAAAAGCAGCAGATTTTTTTTTAAACAAATTCGAGTTGAGCTTAGGCCAAAAAAAAGCTTACCTAAAAGCCGGCCTGTTTATTGATAAATTTATAGAATTACAGTACTGAAAAAAAAAAGAAAAAAGAAAAGAAAAGCAATATATATGGTTTGTGGAATGATTATATTACGCATGAATTGGATGTTATTGAATCCATAAAAAAATATGTTTTGTGTGCTTTTATGCTAAGATTATTGATAAATTTTAATGGATTGAATTATGATTTTTTTGTTAAATTGGTTTGATAGACATTTATTGAAGGTATTATCTTTTTTATATGAATATATATTTAATTTTTGGGTTTTTTGATAATAAGTGTGTAACACCCCTTACCCGTATTCATTGCCGGAATAGGGTACGAGGCATTACCGGAGTTTATTGAACATTTTCAGATAATTTTGAGTCATTTATTATTCATATTTTGAAATAATCATAACGTCTTTCTATTGGGCCCTCGAAGCCCAAAACATACATTAAAAACCAACTGGAATAAAATCGAGATCATAAAAAATTTCGCAAAATCTTAAATTATATTTTCATCTAAGTACTTACCATTTCAATGCTCCTTATAATTAAACATGTTACCATTCAATCAATAGCTTGGCACTTGTCTAAGCGTCAAACAACAACATTGTTAGTATACTTGCACATATTTCATATAAATTCAACATTGATATACCTATTTTCTCAACATATCACACTTGAGTTTAATAATAGTCTCAACTTACATAATTTCCTTGTATCAACATATCAAAGATAATTATATATGTACATGTCACAAAACATATTATTATCTTACTGTTTCTTCATAAGCATATATCATTCATTTCGTTATATCAATATTTCATTCACCATCATTTCCTTATATCTTGTATATATTTATTTCGGTAATAGTTCGTATTAAACTTAACATAAATTAAATTCCATGTACCTATACTTATTTCATTTATCTATCTTTTTAATTATTTCATACAACTATTTTGTACATATATTTCCATATGACCAATTCCTGTAAACATTTCACACAACCATTTCATATAACCATTCCATCTGATACATATTACCTGAATATTGATTGTTCAATAGATATCTTGGCGTTTCTCTTCCTCGATCTTATTTATTTTCGACATGATGTCATAGTATCTTTCAACCATGGTTTTACTCGTTTTCTGTCATGTTGCCATGGTATCTTTCAACCATTGTCTTATTCATTTTCCCGTCATGTTGCCATGGTATCTTTCAACCATGGTCTTAAACATTTCATATCAGGTTGCCATGGTATCTTTCAACCATGGTCTTACACATTCCATATCAGAGAGCACACTCCCGCGAACCTCATCCTTACAATGGGATTACCAGTCCAGGCTAAATCCCCTGTAATATAAACTCATAGAGTATTGTCGGGATTACTAGTCCAGGCTAAATCCCCTGCAACGACAATTACTCTAATGAGCTTGAATCTGAATTACCAGTCCAGGCTAAATTCAGACCCTAATTCGGATTACCCGTCCGGGCTAAATCCATTTTCCACATATTCTTCGGGAGGGCTATATCAGGATAGGATCACCCGTCCGGGCTAGATCATTTTTACCGTCAATTCCTTTTCAGAGATCCATCGAATTTTCCTTCCATTCAACCAGGATTTTTTTCCCCTTTTTTTTTTCAAATATATCAATGTTTCATAAATTTCCATATAATGAACATTCAAATCATATTCATATAAAAAAAACATGCATTTCAAGCATTTAAGAATATAATTCAAGTTACACGAACTTACTTGGCGAAATTGCAGAAATATCAAGATTAAGGGGCATTTTGGTAATTTACCATTTTCCCAATTTTCACCCGATCTTAAATTGAAAATTTCATTCAATTTATTAATTTAGATAATAAAAAATTCATTCCCTTCAATTGGGTCATTTTTGACATTTTTACAAAATTACCCCCTGAAGTTTTACTTTTATTCAATTCAGTCATTAAGCCTAAAACATGCAAATTAGCCATGCTAGCTGGATATTCATATATATTTTCCTCCTCCTCTTCTCCATTCCACATCCTTAATGTATATAACACACTTGTAAGTAACATTATCTATAATCTTTATTATTTACTTTTATGAATATTCAAGTTGTCCATCTGTATCATAGTCACTAAATTATTTATATCTGGAGCTATATAACTCCAAATTAAGATCCGATAATTTTTCCTGAAACTAGACTCATATATCTTCTTACCATAAAATTTTCAGAATTTTTGGTTTATCCAATAAGTACAGTTTATTCTTTAAAGTTACCCCTATTCTGCTGTCTAACAGTTCCGACTCTTCTTCACTAAAAATTAATTATATCCTCGTACAAGATTCAAATGATGTTGTCGTTTGTTTCTATGGAAAATAGGATCATTAAGGATTCTAAACATATAAATTTAAACCCATAATTATTTTTATCCAATTTTTTTATGATTTTCCAAAGTCAAAACAGGGGAACCCGAAATCATTCTGACCTTGTCTCATAAAATTTATTATATCTCATGATTCACAATTCCATTGCTTAAATCGTTTCTTTTATAAGAAACTAGACTCAATAAGCTTTAATTTCATATTTTATTCATCCTATAATTTGATTTATAAAATTTTTGGTGATTTTTCAAAGTTACACTACTGCTGCTGTCCAAAACAGTTTTAGTGAAAAATGTTGATTTCCATTTTGCCCCAAATTTCACAGTTTATACAATTCAGTCCTTACTCAATTAACCCCTCAATTGAGCTAATTTTTCTCAATTAATACTTTAGTCTATCATTTTAAACTTCTTCATAACCCCTAAAAATCAGAACTTTAGTATTAGACATTAATTCCAAACTCTTTCTTAATTATGTCCTAAAATGAATTTCCATCAATTTTACTTGATAAAATCATTATATACCAAAATTAAAGCTTCAATTCTATGATTATTCATCATATTATTTCAGCACTCATCCATAAAAACTTTAAAAATTAGCCATGGAATCAAAAACTAATGAAATAGTAAGTTGGACCCAATTGTAAAATTCCAAAATAATAGAAATTTCAAGGAGAAAGCAAGAATTAAACTTACATGAAGCTAGATCATGAAAACCATCTTGAACCCCCTTCCATGGCTGTTTTTCAGCTGATGAATATGAAGAGAAATAAAGAGAATTCTAGATATTCCAATTTAGTCCCATTTTTATTTAGCTAATTTTGGCAATTTTTCAATTTTGCCCTTATTTCACCCATTTCCTGATTTTTCTCAGCTATTGCCGCCCAAAATATCTCCTTTGGGCTTATTTTCAATTTAGGTCCTTCCTCATTTGACAATTGAGCTATTTAATCCTTTTAGCAACTTTTACACATTTTTCAATTTAATCCTTTTTATTTAGTTGACCACCCAAACGTCAAAATTTTCTAACGAAATTTTAATACTACCTTATTGACATTCCTTAAATATTTATAAAAATATTTATGGCTCGGTTTATAACATCGAGATCTCGATACCTCTTTTTCTCAATTTCTTGACCAAATAAATCTTTATAAAACACAATTTACTATTCCAAAAATCTTTTAAAAACTATATTTGGCTCGTAAATATTAAATAATATAATCTACGAGTTCATTTGTTAGATTTGATGGTCTCGAACCACTATTTTCGGCATCGTTGAAATTCAGGCTATTACAAAGTGTTTAAAAATTTTGATTTTAAGTTTGGTTTTATAAAATTTTGTTTTGAATTTTAATTGTAAAAATCGTGATGGTTGTTTGTTTAAGTATTTAGAAAAATAATCAAAGATTAAGGTTCGGTTTCTGATTGCATCATTTATATAACCTTATTTTGAGTTATTTTGGAAATTATAGTGTGATAAGAAATTTCAATTTTGACATTTGATTGTTATAGAAATTTTTAAATTTAAATATTGGTATGTTTTATATATATATATTAAAATAACTTAATTGAAGGAATAAGTCGCCAAAGTGACCTTTGTTGCAGAAATTATTTTGTTTCGGAATATAAAAAGGTTATGCACATATAGCTTAAGTTATGTTAATATTGATCAATCTAAAAGAAAGTTAATATTTAACAAACATGTGCAACTGGGGTAATAAATAGAGGTGTGCATGGGCCGGGCCGGGCCCATAAAAAATTTTAGCCCGTTTTCAAGGCCCGGGCCCGGCCCGGGCCGAAATATGGGCCTAGAAATTTGTCCAAGCCCGGCCCGGGGAAAAAAATGGTAGGCCCGAGCCCGGCCCGGCCATATTAAATTTTTTTTCTTTTTTTATTAAATAAAAAACTTTAAAATATAATAAATCAAATACATTTAAAACATAAAAACAAATATTAAAACAAAAACAAATAAAAAATAAGACTAAAATAATTCTTAAAATAATACATAAATTAAAAATAAAATAAAAAGTAATTATATTAAAATTGAAAAATTGAAACAAATTAAAATTAAATTAAGAACTAAATTATATTAATAACAAAAGTTTTACAATATTAAAATAACATTAAAAACAACAAAAAGAGTAAAGTAAAATACTAAAGTTACTTAAAATTAAAAATAATTTTTTTTAAAAATAATTTAATATTAAAATCGGGCCAGGCCGGGCCCGGGCCAAAAAAATCTTACCCGAGGCCCAGCCCATTTTCTAAACGGGCCTCATTTTTTGTCCAAGCCCATTTTTCGGGCCTATATTTTTACCCAAACCCTCCCATTTTTCGAGTGGGCCGCCCGGCCCATGCACACCTCTAGTAATAAACATGTGACAATTATTTGATTTTACATGTGAGTGATAAATCGACCCAAAGAAAGATTTATTGTTCGACATGTTCTTATTGACAATTTTTAATTACTACAACAAGATATCACTTACAAGTTAATATTTTGTCCAAAGATGAAATATTAATAGAGTGGCTGGTATCTTAATATGAGATTTACCTTTATTCAAATTATTTTTGTTTAAATTTGAAATCTTATGTGAACTTGTTTTGATTGATTCAACTACTATACTAGCCAACATCACTACATGCATTGAAACATTTAGGGGCATTATGTCTGATAATATTACCATGGCCAAGGAATTTAGGATCAACATTGAAAAGAGATTTGTCAAGAACGAAAATGTAGAAATTGATACGTTCTTAACAAATCTGACTTTAATGAGGTATATAAGAAACTAAGAAAGTTGCATATACTACATTACAAAAGAAACAACAAGAGGAGTTAACTAATTATGGTTGTTTCTATTTTGGTGCGAAAGTGCACTTCTTAATTTTCTTTGTTTGAGGTTAATTTGATTTTGATACCTAAACGCAATTGGTGAATAAATTCTTGTGCAACAACTTGCATTAGTGTGTTTATGCAAGCCTGTCAAAACTATTGAAAGCCTAATGATGGTAAAAGATACATCTACGTAGGCGACAATAATTCGGTAAAAGTTAAAACAATAAGGACTTTTAGATTATTATTAATAATTGGATTTTATTTGAAATTGAACGATACTTTCGTTATACCATCCTTTAGGCGGAACTTGATTTCCATATCAACATTGGATAAATTTAGTTATTCTTGTTCATATAGAAATTGAAATTTTAGTCTCTTTCATAATTTAAATTTGGTTGGTTCCAGTTCTTTATTAGGTTATGAAAATTTATATGTAGTAGCCAATTTTGGCCCAGACCAACAAACAAACAAAAACAAAAAACAAACTAACTAAAATAAAAGTCCATTTTTTTAGTCCATTTACAATATATGTGTGGCCCAATAATTTAAAACCCATTTCAGACCCAAAATGCAAACCAAACCAGCCCAAATCCTAGCCCATTAGCTATCAAAATTTTCAGCAAGCAAACCCTAGCCCCCTCTTCAGCCGCCGCTCCTCACCATTGGCCACCTCGTGCAGCACCACGCCCCTGACCATCGCCTCTTCCACGCATCGCAACACCTGCAACCAAATCAAAAACAGTAGCAAAGAAAGCACGCAAGAAACAGAGAAATAAATAGCAAAAAACAAAAAAACAGAAACAAAAGGATTTTGATTTCAGCTATAAGAGCCATTGGGATCTCTCTGTAATTTTTTTACGCGCACAAGTAATTCAAAAAAAAGAAACAGAAGTTAAACAAGGTTGATTTGATTTTCTTTTTTTCCTTTTTTTCTTTTGCCTTTCAATTTCTTGTTTATTTTTCTTATTTTTTATTTGTAAATCTATTTTAAAAATTAAATATTAAAAAGAAAAGTAGAAACTTACCTGGACCGCCCCGGAGTCCCGCCATCGGAGCCTCATCTCCGTCGATGGAGTCAATTCCAAAAATGGGGTAAAAGGATCTCCTTCTCTCTCATTTTTGGGCTAAAAAGAACGTGGCCCTTGAATGGCTTTGAAATGGGGTTGAAGAACCCGTCCTATGCGGCTCTAGCCACCGCCCACGGTGGAGTCAAGACGACGGAGGCGAGGATGGGTTTCAAAACCCTAGCCGCAAGTGAGAAAGGAAGAGGGAGAGAAAGCAAAGATGTGACAGCCCTAATTTGACTCTAGTCGAGAAGTGGTTTCGGGACCACAAAATCGAGTCACAAGAATAATTAAATGTTATATTTTATGCCTATTATAAGTGAAAGTGTATGTGTGAAAATTTCATGCTTTGATTTTGTCTTTTAAATGTGAAATTAATTAGAAAGGACTTATGTGTGAAACTTTGGAAATGTGATAGGTTAAATGGTAGTGGGCAAACAATGCATGGTGGAAAAAAATGTAGACTTGCATGTCAAATTCCCCACTTTAGAGGAAGTGGCCGGCCATGATGGTATGGGATACAAAATATATGCATTTTGTATTAATATTATAATGACTACATGGTTTTATAATAGGAAATAAGTATTAAAAAAAAGAAGGCCATACATCCTTGCCTTGTTCATGCAAATGTTTGAGAAAGAATGGAAAAAAATGCTTTGAGGATTTCGGCAATGGAGCAAGCTCAAAATCTAAGGTAGAACAAAAGGGCTCTTTGATATTTGGCCTTGGTGATTCTAATTGGAGGTATGTTTAATTTTATTTCTTGATAATTTATGTGAAATTGAGTTAATTGCTAAGCTCCTTTCATAGCCCATGACTCAATTTTTGTTATTGGTTTGAAGTGATGCATTCGGCTATGGGTTGTAGAGTGTCTTGGTTGGTGTTTTGATGTTTTTGTGATGAGGCATGAAGATGGTTGATTTTAAGTGTTTAATAAAAAGGATTGGATGTGAGTGTGTGTGAAATAGCAAATGATGAGTCTCGGTAACTTCATGAAGAGTTCGGCTATTGTGTTTATGTGAATATATATGTTGAATGTAGTCTTGGATAAGTAAATTTTGATGTATTAGATTGGTAACATGGTTATGCCGATTGTGAAAATGTGATAAAGGTGCCAAGAAATATTTGTAAACATGCATAGTACCGAATGTGTTCATGAATGAATAAGTTATGTGGGTTGTTTAAATGAAAGAAATGGATAAGTTAAGGTATAATTGAGTGTTCGAATATGAATTTAAGAAGAATGATACATTCGACTATGCTTTGATGTGCTTGGATTGTTGTTCATTGAGTAAGTGATTGAGGAATGGTTAGAAGAATTTGAATGCTAAACTAGTTGATTTGTTTATAATGTCCAATTATGATCATTTATAGAGATGTGAATGAATTGTTGTTATGTGAATAAATATTTGTTTGATGATATATATATGTATTCGGCAATGGGATAAAATGTGTATTAAGGTAAGTTTCATGGTGATTATGCTTGTGATGTTGGGTTAATATTCGGCATTGAGTAATGTGGGGTAAGGTGATTAATCGGCTAAGAAATTAGCTAAATTGAATAGGTATGTTTAATGATATGCTTAGTGTAATGTATAATCTTATAACTCGGTTTGGTATTGAGATAAAGGTTAGATGTATGATTGGATTTTGGTATGTGTTAAATTGGTTAATCAAAGATTTAATATGACGAAATGTTAATGAATAACATAATTGGTTTGCACCTTAAATAGTTGAATTAAAGCTTGCCGATTATGATTTAATGTTTAAATTGTAATGGTCATATATAGGTATATATATGCCTTATGTATGTACCATGTACACATAAGGACATTCGGCAATATGATTAAATTCATGTATAAGGAAGCATGATAAATTAAGTGACTCTTTGCTTGTGAATGTGAATTAGATATAAATTAAATAAGCATGAAATCGAGTCATGGCATGTTTTATTAAATATGATACATATTGAAATCTATTGTTTTAGATATAGATTAAATGATATGTGATTGCCAAATGTGATTGTTAAGTGAATAATATTAGTTAAGTACTTAAGCAAATCTATTGTTTTACTTAAGGTTAAGAGCAAATAGGATCAAAGTCGGATAGGGGAAAAGAGAAAGTAAACGAATAGCTGTGGATATCTAGTCGTCGACCACTTCCGAGGTAAGTTTTAAGTGATTAAACGTTGAGTAAATTCAATCATAATAGGACATAATGAGTTGATTTAATAAGATATGATGTGGCCATGATATGTCTTAAACTCAAATGGTAAGTTCATAAGTGTTTGGACTTGGAAATTTAAGAGCAAATCGTAATAATTTGCTTAGGACAGCAGCAGTAACGTGATTTTAGAAAATCACTATAAATTATTGGTGTGGAATTATAGGCTGAATAAAATATGTAATCAAAGCTTAATTAGTCTAGTTTCTTATAAAAGAGACCGTGTAAGCAAATAAATTTCCTATAAAGAGATATTTAAAGTTGTGTGAGACAGTGTCAGAATGACTCAGAAATCCCCTGTTCTGTTTTTAGAAAATCATTATAATTTGTACAAAAATGGTTATAAGATAAAATTTATATGCTTAGACTCCTTAATGAGTCTAGTTTCAAATTAAATCAACTAGAACATATTTTGAATTCTGTACAATGAGAAATTTGATTCATAGTGAAGAGTGGTCAGATTAGTCAAACAGTGAAACAGAGGAAACTTTAAGAAAAATCTGGTATAGATTTGCCAAACCTAAAATTCTGAAAATTTTATGGATGAAAGATATATGAGTATATATTCAGGGAAAATTAACGTCAATTTATTTGGAGTTTTTTAGCTCCAGTTATAAATAATTTAGTGACTATTGCTCAGGAAAACAGCTTGTAGTGAATATGTGATTTTGTTGTAAACATTGATGAAACTATTTGAGTTGCTTATAAGCCATTGCTGAAATTGATGTACAAGATAAATATGTATATGTGGTAAAGCCGAATGGCTAACATGAAATATGTATGAGATATATATATGTGGTAAATCCGAATGGCTAATGTGAAGTATGTATGAGATATGTATATTTGGTAAAGCCGAATGGCTAATGTGAAATATGTAGGAGATGTGTGTATATTGTGGCCGAATGACCAAATGTGAAAGGTGTGTATTATTAGATATTTGATGAGGCAAATGAATTACAAATATGACAGTCGATGTGAATGTTGTAACATGTGATTAAATGTACATGAAACTTGGAAATATATTCCGGGTAAGACCCGATGACTACGTGTGGAGATTTTGTCCGGGTAAGACCCGATAACTACGTGTGGGGATTATTCGAGCTAAAGGTCTCGCTGAAGATCCGAGTAAAGCATAAGATTATACGACTTCACAGTAACAATTGGTAATAAATACGTTCAATGCGTTAAGTTGGTCAGGTATGTATTTTGAGATTATATTTAAGCTTGATTTGGATTAAATCACAAGGTTGTTATGTGATGCATATGTGAGTAAAGCAATAAGACTGTTCTATGATTATTGTGAATTTGGTCAATGTGAAAAGTTAGGTGAAAATATGTGATGTACCTATGTTTATAAGAGATCACTATCAAGTGAGAATTTATCTGCTTATTGTGTATTACGTAATTGTGTATATTCGGCCAAAAAGGGTAGTATACCTAGAAAGAGGTTATATGAGAATTCGTAAGATAGACTTTTAATTTGGTTGGTCAGGTATGTGATAAATACTTGTACATGTTAGACCCATCAGAATTAAATCATGATTTTAAAGTGAAAAGCAAATATGAAAATGCCATATGAATATGTGAGTATTCGGTTATGGAGAAATACTATAGGATATTGGGAGATGTACATTTTGATTTGTCCGATGAGGATAACTATAGATATGAAATGAAATGTTATATGTGAATCAAATAAACCAATTGGTTATATTTAAGTTCACTGGTTTTAAACTGCTTAAGACTTACGAAGCTTACAAAAGCTTACTCTGTTGTTATGTTTCTCTGTTTTATAGATTGTTGATTCTGGACTTTTTGCTCGGGGATCGTCAGCAACTTGTCACACTATCACTATCCACTGTTTGGTACTGCTAGGTTTTGGATTATCTTATGGCATGTATAGAATAGACTAGTAGTGGGAGGATATTTTGGTCAATGTATATAAGCCATGCGAATACGACATCTTTTGAATGTTTACTTTTATAAGTTTTTTTTTTAATTTTATCCCTGGTTGTGTCTAGCAATTATCTAATTGAATGATCTTTACTTCAAGAAAATGTTCAAAATTTTACTGATCTGGCATGAGTTACAAGTCCGGTAACAGTTACGGGATAGGGGTGTTACAAAAGAAGCTCTCTGTTTTGTTTTGTTTTTTTTTTTAAATGGGGGGCTGGAAATGAAATTAAAAAAAAACTTGGTTTAAATAATAAAGTCAAAACGGCGCCGTTTAGAGAACTAGGTTTAGAGGCCAAAACGACGTCATTTTGGGCCTCTAACCCGTGCAACCCGACCCGCACCCACGGAGGATCCGCGCATTTTGACAGAATGGTCTATTTGCGCATTGGATCCCTCCGCTTTCTTAGCGCGTTTTAATGTGGTCCTGTGCCACCTTTTTATTTCGATTTTTTCCCCATAATTTTGTCTCTATTTCAACTTGGTCCTCGGGCCATTTGCAGAGGCAGACCTTGAAACGCTACGCATAAAGGTGTTGGGAATATTTCCCAATCAGTCCCTCAAGGTTGCAGCTCATTTTAAATCGGTCCGTTGCTTCA
Source organism: Gossypium hirsutum (assembly GCF_007990345.1). Lineage (NCBI taxonomy): Eukaryota > Viridiplantae > Streptophyta > Magnoliopsida > Malvales > Malvaceae > Gossypium > Gossypium hirsutum. The sequence continues at coordinate 84,738,892 of NC_053427.1, forward strand.
TTTTTTTTGCCCAAATTTTCCCTTTAATCTTATTTAAATTTTGATTTCGTCCTTTTCAAATGCTTGCATTATTTTATTCGAATTTGGACCCTTGATTTTCATTTTATTTGTAATCTAACCCTTTTTCATATAAATTTGGACTCTTTTTTATTATTAGTTATTTTAGACTATTTTATTTATTTTAAATTTCATATATTGAACTTTTTTAAATTGTTTTAGATACATTATTTTAAATTATTTCATATACTATACACTTTAAATTGTTTTGTACATTGTTTATTTTAAATTTGTTTAATGTATTATCCATTTTAAATTGTTTTATTATTTACTTTAAATTTTTTCATGTATTATTAATTTCAAATTTTTTATATGTTTATCTATTTTTTTTATATCCCATTTTTTTTAAAATGCTTTGTATATTACTTATTTTAAATTCCTTTCTTGATAATATTTACTTTAAACTCATTTATATATTATTTATCTTATATTAGTTTACATATCATTTTTTTTTTTAAAAATTTCTCATATATTATTTATTTCAAATTTTCACCTATATTACCTATTTTAAAATTTCTTATACATATATTCTATTTTTAAATTGTTTTGTACATTGTTGATATTAAATTTCTTTTTTTACATTAATTATTTTAAATTCATTTCTTATCATTTTAAAATTTATTTTACCTTTTATTCATTTTAATTTGCTTTATAAAATTTTGTAAAATTGTTATGTATTATTTAATTCATTTATCTTTGATTATTAATGATTAATATTTAAATAATGTATGTTGTGTGATTACTACCATTGTGTATTTTAATTCATTTATTTCATATTTTTGCATTATTGTTATTCATTCGTATAATGTTGTGTTCATGTATCCTTGCTCTAGACTCATTACTATATTTCTATTTCATATCATCGCCTCATGAATCTAGCCTCGTTGCATTTATCCAATAAATCGTTTTATTTTAATCCAAACAAATAATACCACGTCGTTTAAATATCAGATTCGCTATTATTCAAAAGCAAAAATTTCAAAATAAGGCAATGTTTCGCGTTTTGGAACGTCGAGGAATTGTGCCCTAACTTACGAGGTTTCGGTTCTCTCGTTGATTCTAAATAGCCAAATATCCTTTTGAGATTTAAAATACACGGAATTTCAATTAAAATTAAAGACAACTTTGCGCTTGGGAGTTCATGGTATTGTATCCTAACTTACGGGATATAATACTCCGATATCTCAAGACAATGAAATCTTTAACAATCATTTTGAGCTAATTCAAGCCTTTTAAAATCGACATTAACAAAGAAGATCGTATTTTAAATCTCTTCCCTTCTTGATTTTCAACTTTCGATATTAAGACAATAACTAATCAATTCGGTACCAATTTTAGGCGTGACGAGGGTGTTAACCCTTCCTCGCACGTAATCGACTCCCGAACCCATTCTCTTAAGTTTCGTAGACCAAAAAACTTCGTTTTAATAAACTAAAACGCTTTATTAAAACAAGGGTGATCCGATCACACCTAATAAAGATCGGTGGCGACTCCCATTTTAATTTTCATTTTTAAACAAAGTCGATTCTCGTTTTCAAAAAAATGGTTTCGACAATATTTAATTAATATTATTACTTCATTTAAATGAATCCTTGCAGAGAAACACAAATTAACTGCTAAGAATTTGGCTTCGTTGTAACACAAGAGATTAGGTTATATCTCAAAAAGGAGAACTGAGAGACTTGTGTCCAACAATATTTTTGATCTCTTTGATTTTTTTTCGAGTACTCTAAAAGATATAAAGGTTACAAATTTTATGATCTTACTACTAAGGTTATTTTTAAGATAGATAATGCTCGTTCTTTGATGATGTTGAGTTTGTAGGGGAAGAGAGAATTAAAGACATTGTATTTAAAGAAGAATATGTTGATATTCCTCAACGCATTCTTTTAATTGTTATTGATAAAGATCATGAACACTTTGTTATACCTGATATTGTTCAAGTAGCAAATTTGGATCAAGACAATGTCATTGAACCTCCCGGTCAAGTAACAAACTCTACAACGTCAAGAATGAATGTCATTAAGAAAGCCTACTAAAGAAAGGGTTATAACGGCTTTAGTGACATGTTTTGACTTTGAGCTATATCATATGGATGTCTAGACTATGTTTCTCAATGGCGATATTGATGAGACAATTTATATAATGCAACCAAAAAGCTTCGCATTCGATGATGTAAAGTCAATGGTTTTCGAATTAAAAAAATTCATTTATGGGCTTAAGTAGGCCTTTCGTCAATGGTATTACAATATTCACCAAGTGATTATCTCATTCGATTTCGAAATGGTTTTGATTAATGATTGTATATATCACAAGTTTAGTGGGAGTAAGTATAGTCTCAATCAAGACCCCAAGAATGATTTTGAAATTACGGAAATGCATAAGATTCCCTAGGTTTCAACAGTGGGAAATCTAAGGTATGTTCAAGTTTGTACACTTTCAGATATTGTATATATTGTTGGATGTTGAGCAAATATTTGAATAATTCAGGTATAGATAATTGAAAAGCAACCAAACGATTCATACATTATATTCAGAAAAAAAGATATTACATGCTCACATTCCAAAGATTTAATAAGTTAGAAATCATCAAGTATACAAACTTTGATTTTATGATATATGGATACAAAATATTTTTACAAAGGTGCAAAATAACACTATATATTATATGAAAGAGAAACACTTGTATTGTAAAAAAGTGTCAATTTCTTTAACTTTTTACATAATTCTTCAGAGTTTCTGTATTTGAATAAATTCATAAGCAAGCTTATAGTTTAAAGTTATTTATGTACAATAATATACTGTTATTTAATATTTACATTATAATATATATTATTTATATAATATTATATTATATCATATATATTATATATTACAAGGTTCTGGATAATTAAGGAAATAAATATAATGTTTACAATATAATTTTTTTAAGATATATGTTAGGTCCAAAAATATCAAGAAAGGAGTAAATTGGTATTTTAAAATTCTTTTCAAACTTTTCTAAATGATAAGGAAATGAAATAAAAACTTGGATAATTCAATTTATAGTGGTTCTGTTCCAATTGCCTACTTCCACTATCTTGGTATACCTCAACGAAGAATTTCCCAATTCACTATACTTGAATACTTTTCTCTTGATTTTGATGCTTGAATATTTGTCTCTTGAATCTTGAAGTGTATTTATACCAAGAAACAAATTTTTCAATGTTTGTTGCCATTGGGGATGAAATCTAGCCGTTGGAAGTATTAATTTTGGGCTTAAAAATTATCCTTATACGTCACGTCTCAAGACCTAGCAAGATGTCTTGAGGCAAGGTTGAAAAATAGTCGTCATATAACTGTTGGCAGGCCATGTCTTGAGACATTAATAGTGTGTCTCAAGACAATCTACCAATTGTCTCTAGACATATTGCACAATGCCTCAAGACAGGTAGCCCTTGAAGTAGGTTTTTGCTTCGAAGTTTTCATGTCTTGAGATGTATAATTGTATGTCTCGAGACTTGCATACCAAAGTCTCTTAAAAATATTTTAAACACCTTAGAATACTTTGGTATTAACCCAAAAACATTTAGATAAATTAAAAACATTTAAAATATGTTTTTGAGTATTTTACAAGTCTTTAAAAATAATTTGAAAATGTATAATACAATTTTCAATCATATTTTCACCAAATAATTTAGGACAAATAATATATATAATTTATCTTAAATGTTATTATATCAAAAGCTTGGGACTTCAAAGCTAACAATATAGTAGTTTCCATCTCAAGCACTTATATTATCAATCTCACATTGACTATAAAACACTTGCATATCTCGTACTTACACTATAAGTTTCTTCACAATTTACATAATTTATTTAAAATTTTTTCATTTGAAGAAATTTATAAATTAAGTTTATAATTTAAATTTATTCATATATTATTTATATATTTTTATTTAGTATTCATATTATATTATAAAAACATTAGTTCAAGCCCACTTAACTGACTAATGTATGGTTTTCTTAGTCTCTCCGAAGACATTCATGTCGATAGTCACGACAGATATTTCCATGATTTCACCTTGCTTTTAGCTTTTCGACCTCCTTGGTGCTCCTCTTCAGCTTTTTGACGTCCCTCTAATGATGGTGGCTAATGTAAGTAGCTAGGGTTTGGTTATTTCTGATATTGTTTGTAGGGTTTGTGTTTGCTGAGGTTGACTAAGTGTGAGTATTCAATCAAGTTGAGTTGAATAGAGTTAAAAAATTTTAATTTAATCTAGTTAATGAATCTTATCTTAGTAACCGAACTCAATTTGAAATTTTTTCGAATCGAATTGAGTCGAGTCAAGTCGAGTTGAGTGAACGAATCCTATTATTTACATTTGATGTTGCATTTACATGGACCGATTATTTAATTAATAGACGAAGTACAAGATTATTTAACTACATAAAAAATATAATAGTTTTACTTTTTAACTTAATGGGTAAACATTTATCAAAATGGCGTAATTTTGCCTTTTAATTGAATGGTTTGAAGTTTTAACTTTAAGAAAGGTAAACATTTATCAAAACAACGTAGTTTTGCCTTTTCTTATTCGAATTTTCTAAAAACTGGAATTATGTAATTCATATTCAAGTTAAACCAAATATTTTGATTTTTTATTTGATTTGATCCAAATAACTCAAACAACTCGAACTATTTAATTTAAAATTTAAATTTTTTTCTCAAGTTTTTAAATTGAATCAAATTTTACTCACCCATAAGTTGAGCTATAGTCCATTTCAAGCCTTTCAACTTCTTACTTTGTTTTTTGGGGGCTTTTTGTAGGCCTTTTTTATGTCTGTATATGTTCTTTTCTTTAATGAAATCTTCGTATTGAGCAAGAAAAAGAGCATGCCAAATCCCAAGTAAAAAGAAAAAACCAAACTTTGTGTATAACTATAAATTTATTTAGAAAGTATACATGTATAATATATAGATGATAACAATAAAATCACTCAAAACAAACATATATAAATAATCTGGTCTACAAGTAATCCATGAAATGAATTTAAATATGCTAATCAACACACTCTTATAAGAAGAATATCTAAAAATCATATGTTTATTGTCGAGGGAAAACAAACATAGTACCATGATTCAAGGTTTTGGCACGATAGGCAAATCAGGCAACTTAAGGCAGTTCTTGTTTAGGTGTTTCCGGCTTTGGTAGATTGGGTAACTTAGGTAGTTCTGGTTTGGGTAGCTCTGGAACTTTGGGTTCTTCGGGTTTAGGCATGCTAGGCAATTCAGGAACTTTAGGTAATTCAGGTTTTGGCAACTCAGGAGTTTTGGGCAATTCTGGTTTCGGTACCTCTGGAACTTTAGGCAATTCTGGTTTTGTTAACCCGGGAATTTTAGGTAATTGAGGTTTTGGTAATTCAGGAGCTTTTGGCAATTCTGGCTTAGGCACCTCTGGAACTTTTGGTAATTCAGGTTTTGGCAACTCAGTCACTTTGGGCAATTCTGGTTTTGGTACCTCAGGAATTTTAGGCAATTCTGGTTTTGTTAACTCAGGAATTTTTGGCAATTCAGGAGCTTTGGGCAATTCTGGCTTAGGCACTTCAGGAACTTTAGGCAATTCTGGCTTTGGTAACTCAGGAACTTTTGGTGATTCAAGTTTTGGCAACTCGGGAGCTTTGGGTAATTCAGGCTTGGGCACTTCAGGAGCTTTGGGCAATTCCGACTTAGGTACCTCAGGAACTTTAGGCAATTCTGGCTTTGGTAACTCAGGAACTTTTGGTAATTCAGGTTTTGGCAACTCGGGAGCTTTGGGTAATTCAGGCTTGGGCACTTCAGGAACTTTAGGAAATTCTAGATTTGGTAACTCCGGAACTTTTGGTGCTTCAGATTTTGACAATTTAGGAGCATTGGGCATCTCTGGAACTTTGACTTCTTCAGGTTTTTTCAACTCGGGAATCTTAGGAAATTCAGGCTTTGGCAACTCTGGCACTTTCGGAAACTCAGGAACCTTGGGTAATTCCGGTTTTGGCAACTCTGGAACTTTCGAAAACTCGGGAACCTTAGGCAATTCAGGCTTTGGCAACTCTGGAACTTTAGGCAATTCAGGTTTTGGCAACTCAGGCATTTTAGGTATTTCAGGTTTTGGGATTTCTGGCATTTCAGGCTTTGGAAGTTCAACATTTGGGAAGGACGGCATCTCAGGCAACTTAGGTTTAGGAATCTCCGGCACAGATGTCTCCAAAAGACGCCGAGCACCAACCAAGACTGTGTTGCTACTCATCAATGACAAAGTGATTAATAAAAAGGGTAACACAAAAAAAGGCAAACGATGATAAGCCATGATTAAGAAAATCAGATGGGAGATGACAAGAAGTGCTTCAAAATGAATACTTGAAGGGTGCTTGTTTATGCAATTGCATGAAATGACGAGGCTTTTATAGGTAACAGGAAGTGGAGAACAAGAAGGTTTTGTGGATGTTTGGTGAGAAATTCTAGATTTTGTTAGCTCAACTTCTCACCTGTTCTTTACTGAAAAGCTATATCAAACTGTGACACATACATTTGACCACCATTATGAAGTTGTCATCACCCTAATCAAGCCTTTGGTCTTTATATTGGATTGAATAAGCAATTAATGTACTCATATTATCATACCAAATTAACATTTGTTTAACACCTTAATTCTGCTTTATTTTCTTCAAACATAAGCTGGGATTTTTTTTTTAATTTTGATTACGACACGGTTATATAAAATAATTAGATATAATATTAAGAAAATAATAACAATATATGAACGAAATAAAATTCATATAAAAGAATAATGTAAAAATTTATTTGCTACGTTTGGTTTGTTCAACTATATAATACCAACTTGCTTTTGCAACGATAATTATGTTTTTTGTTTCCTTGTTATTTAAAAATAAATTAATGAAAGACGTAGAAGAAAATTAAAATATTAAAGTTTAGTTATATACAATTAGAGGTGATCATGTGTCAGATAGGGTCAAGCCTTAATAAGATTTTAGGCTCATTTTTAGGCCCGAGTATTGCTCTGTCTGAAAAATGAGTTTAAATTTTTATCCAAGTTCGGGACGGATAAAAATGCTAAAACTCGAACCCACCCGTATTAAATTCTTTTATATTATTATTTTTATATAAAAATAAATTTACAAATATAATACATCAAATACACTAAAAACATTAAAATCAATGTTTCCCAACAAATTAGAAATAAATTTAAAATTTTATTTGTACTTAATAACAATAAAATAGTAACAATATAATAACGAAACAACGCCAAAACAGCAGGAAAAGGTAGCAGATTTTTTTTTTTGCAAGTTCAGGCTGGGCTTGGGCCAAAAAAATTTACCCAATGCCCAACCAATTTAGAAAATGGACCTCGTTTTTTTGCCCAAATCCTCCCACTTTTCGGGCGGGTTCAGGTCTACATACGATCAACATAATAAATGTTTGATGAAATTTTCAATTATATTTTCACCAAACGATTTAGGACATATATTACATATAAAATTTACCTTAAATGTTGTTATATCAAAAGTTTGATACATCAAAGCTAATAATATAGCGGTCTCCATTTCAAGCACTTATACTATTAATCTTACGTTGACTATAAAACACTTCCATAGCTCGCATTTACACAATAAATTTCTTAACAATTTACCTAATCCATTTAAAGTTTCACTGGGGAATAAAATAGGGTTATAAGGAAAAAAATTACACTTAAGAAAAGTTAGGAAAAATTGTAATTTCCTTTGAACCTAAATAAATACTTTTGTACCTCCTTTGTTTTGAAGTGAAATTTTTATTTATATTAAGGGTTTATTTACGAATAACTAAAAAGCTAGAACATATTTAGCTATAAATTAAAAATTAAAATTTTATTAAGTATAAATTAAAAGGTAAAAACACATTTTCAGTCCTTTTTAATTTTGATATTGAGTAAATTGGTCCCTTTTTAAAAAATAAAGTAATTTTGTCCCTTTAAATTTTGAAAGTGAGCAAGTGAAAGCAATTAATCACAGCGTCAATGTTTCTAATCAATTTTGATTGATATAATAACATATTTAACACTCGATATTTGTATATTCTGCATAAATTTTGACAAAATATATAAATGTTATGAGCTAAATTTATTGAATTAAGACTAAATTTAAAAAAATTATAAATATTGTGGGTCAAATTTATTAAATTAAGATCAATTTAACAAAATGTATAGACTTTGAGACTAAATTTATTATTATACCAATAAAATTTATATACAATTAACAAAAAATACATTTACTTTATAATTAAATGTCCTTGGTTTGAAATTGACGTAAATTAAATTCGTTATAATTTTTTGAAAGTGATCACTTTGTTCAATATCAAAATAAAATTGAAAAGGACCAAAAATATATAATTAAAGGCTTTTTTAAATTATTTCAGCCCATATCCTATCACATTGGGCTGAGTTTCAGAAAATGTTAAAACAGATTACAAATGCAATCCTTTGTTGCTTGCAAGGGTCCAATAAATCATAATGCAGAAACTTTAACAAAGCTTACATATATATGGAAATCAAAGATGAACAAATGACTAAACAAGATGAACATGAGACAACCTTAACCCCAAACACTTCAGTCCTAAGATCAAGAAGCATGCCATATGACCTTGCTTGTCATGTCAAGTCATGTTTCCTTAGACCAGAGTGGCGGATACCAGTATGCTCAAATTTGTTTAAAGCATTTTCCATGTTTTCGGAGGAGGGTAATATCTCCGTACCATTGTCCCGGAAGTCGGAACAATTGGAACTAAAACAAATCCAAAACCATCAACGCAAACCACAAATACCGGAAGACGTAAACTAAAACAACTCCAAAACTATCAACACCAACCACAAAGGGCAGGCAAGAAAGCAAAAAACCATAACACATATAGATAGAAATTTAAAGATTGAATAACTTGTTGGGCTGTTCAACATTTAATCAAAAGTAAGATTCTCTCTCCACTAATGTTGCAATAAAAACATGATGCATGTAATAAATCAAGGAAATTTAAACACACAACAATTCAATTCCCAAAAATAGCAGCTGCACATGGGTAAGTAGGGAATGCCCTTCATATACATTCCTATATCCGACACTGTACTGTACCATACTAGTTACCAACTATCAATATAATAAGTCCCTAAAAGAGATAAAGAGTTTATTTATCATACAATATTGCCATGGGTTTCTCACCATTGGCATGGCAAGCTGATGGCTACATTACTAGCATACCAGCAAATCAAATGTGATTCATCCGTTCCGAATTAAGGCCAGCCGATAAATCATTGCATACAGAGCATCTATACAAAGAACAGTAGTAACAATATAACTCTTTCAGACCGAAATCTCAATACTCCTAGGTCGAAAGGATTTTACAACTCATATTACCATAAAATTCGGATGCTTCAGTACTTAAGAACAGAAGGAAAGTCTGTTCTTGGTTTTGGGCAACCGATACTTAAGGAACCAAGACTAACAAGGTATCGATTATTGTCAATAAGTCATGATAAAGCAAGCACACACAAAGTAGAGGCAAGGATACAATTAAAAAAAAGAATATATTAAAGCTAATATATTGCATTGAATGGAAAGAGTTAAACGATAGTGAAAATAACCTTTGGTGTGTCATGCTTAGAGCACAAAGGCATTGATAATTAGATCCATAGAGAATCCCTAACAATTGAAGCTTATTCTGCTATGAATCCCCTATTTATTGAAATCTTCTAAAAAAAAAAAGCAATAATAACAACCTAAATAGCTCGATTCAACATTTCTCGGACCATATTTCCACCATCGGGCACTTTTATCTTTCCCTTTTTCTAAAAGAGGGGGAACTTACAAGGTGGGTGGATATTCGATCTTCAACCCAAAATGTCTGATGGTTATGTACCAAGCTTTCTAACCTGTCCTCCCAAACAGGAAAATTCACTAGGAATAAACAGGCAGCTCGGAACTATAAAAATAATAACATAGGATGCTACAAAGTATCCAGTCAAATTCAACCGAGTACCTCCACATAGTTAAATACTACAAGCATACGATTAGAACTACAACTGCTGCAAAAAAGGAAACAAGGATCTTACTTCACTAAGTAGCCTTAACTTTATCATCCCCAACAGCTGAGAGTATAGGCAAGCTACTTAAAAACTCATCAAGACCCTCAAAAAATCCGTTCCCTTCAATGTTATCCTCTTCGCCGTATCCAGCATGGTTCCCCTCACTCCTCCTCGGTACCGACTCTTCCACTTCGTTACTGAACTCCACATTCAAATCCAACTTCCCCAGATTCTTTGCTCCTCTCACCATTTGTTTCCTCCCACTATTTGCGACCCCCCTTCTGCTTGATTCAGCAGTTGGCTTTCCCTCGGGTGATATCGGAGCACCGTTTAAATTCCCAATGCGATTATCACTAACTTGCTCGTTGCTCCCTTTATTCACTCTCTCACTCTGTGGTTTCTTAGCTTTTCTCCCAGCAGATCCTTTCCCTTTGGCACTCTTTGCCTTCTTCTTCTTCCTCTCATCTTTCTGCCATTCGTCGTCGTCATCATCATCGTCATCACCATCCTCTGAAGGTCCACTTGAATCAAGAATCTCTACGTATGCATCATTGTCTTCGTAATACACTCTTGGAGCAGGTTTTATGGCAGTCTTTTGTTTTCCAGCAATCTTGTCGATGGGACAAGCAAACATGTTGGAAATAGGGGACCAACCGGGGAAATTACCGCCCTTATTCTTACCATTCCTCGAAATCCCTATTGGGAAAAAACCCCAACAGTAGAAATGAGTGTCCTTTCCGTTCACCGGCGGCGACTGTATCACAACTGCATGGTAAGCTCGCCGGCAACTCTTAGTCTGACACCTCAGCGTACAATCTTCGTACACCCTGGGATACTCGTAGAGAACGTAACAGTACGGACAAGCTGTCCAGAAAGTCGGTCCCTCTGACTCAGTAGCTTGACTAGGCCGAGTGGAATCGGTCTTCCCAGTCACACCATTGGGCTCTGTTCGAGTATTCTCCGCTGGAGGAGGAGGAGGCGGAGCTGTCTGATTAATCTCAACTGTCCGAATCGGCTCGGTCCGATTAAATTCAATCGAGCTAGCAACTCCTATCTGATTAACCTGGCTGGTCCGCGTTGGCTCCGGCTGATTAAGCTGGCTCGATTGCGTAGGCTCCGGCCGGTTAACCTGGCTTGTCCGTGTAGGCTCTGGCCGACTAATGTGGCTCGAACCAACTGATCCTGACTGATTAATCTGACTCGACCCAGCTAAACCTATCTGATTCATCTGCCTTGCCCAAGTTGACTCAGCCGGGCGAGTCGGCTCCGGCGGATTATTATTTAAACCCAACTGCCCTCCCCCTTCTAATGCAGCATTTCCATCTTTATTATTATTCGTAGGGCTTCTTATCGCAAATAGCGGTTGTGTAACTTGCGTTTGCGTTTCTTTCGGCGGCGATTGCATAAACAGCGTTTGCGTTTGCGTTTCTTTCGGAGGCGGAGGCGCCGGTGGTTGCATAAACAGCGTTTGCGTTTGCGTTTCTTTCGGAGGCGGAGGAGCCGGTGGTTGCATAAACAGCGTTTGCGTTTCCTTCGGAGGCGGAGGAGCCGGCGGCTGCATAAACAACGTCTGCGTTTCCTTAGGAGGCGGAGGAGCAGGCGGTTGCATAAACAGCGTCTGCGTCTCTTTCGGAGGCGGCGGCGGTTGCATAAACAACGCCTGTGTTTGCGGCTGCTGAAGTTGCGGTTGTTGCTGATGCTGCTGCTGCTGCTGATAATGGTGATACTGTTGACCGAACTGACTCACCGGGCCAAACTGAAGAAACCTCAACTCGTTATCATAAATGGCTTTCTTAGAAGGATTAGACAACACATTCCAAGCTTCAGAAACCAACCGAAAGGCCTGATCTGAAAAAGAAAGACCGTTCTTCCCATAATTCAAAAGCATAGCCAGTTTCCTGTACTGACCCGCCACCACTTCCATAGACTGAGTTAACGGCACGAGTTGTAATATCCCGTACCAATCTTGAGGGTTTGATTGCGCAGCCATGAGAGTGTCGGTCACAGCCAGTATCTGGTCAGCCGGCACCGGGGCCAGTTCCCGTGCTCGGATCGCCAACGTCCTAGCCCCGTGCAAGTCACGTGACGCCAATAGCTTCTCAGCTATGGTGAGCCAACGTTCCGCTTCAGTAGTGTTACCGTCCATTTCCTTCTCCCAATGTGGTTTTTTCTCTCTCTCTCTCTTGCTTTTTTGTTGTGCGGAAACTACTTTTGTTTGATGGTGGGAAAAAGGAACCAGACAAAAGCGTCACCTCGGTGTCTGGTTTTGGACGATTCAAGACACCTGTTTTGAAACAAATTCCGCATTGGTTTCACTTGGCTTATAAGGAATAAAGGGAAATGTGGATGGGTATTATTGTCTTTTCAAAATCCAGTGTCCAAGTGCAAAATTTTTTATTTTTAGTAGGGAAGTGTGGGTTGAACTTTGAACTTTTGAAATGGCAAAAAAAATATGGAAAGCTTTGCTGGAAAAGGGTGTTTTGGTAATTTCAAAAGGAATTTATGGATTGTGGTACAGTTTTGCATTGTGACAGTCGTCTTTATTAAGGTGCGCCGAACCTTAACCTAACCCTTGTGTGTGGCATTTCGTCATTTCCACAAAAAAAAAGGATATTTTATTTTAAACGTTTTTAGTATTTTTTTCAATAAAAGAAAAATCATTGAGATACGGAATAACGTAATGAGAAGGATTTCGGAGCATGAAATGAAATAATATTATTTTATTTTATTAGTATTTATCTTGTTTTCTTACCTATATTTATTGGAACAAAATATCAACCTTATGTCCGTTCTTTCTATACTGTGGATTGTATGAGGGAAAGATCAAAGTGATAGAGCTTGTTTTTACACACAAATAAAGAGTGAAGCATATTATAAAGTGGTTCTTCCAAAAAGTCAGCTATGCATACGTCACATCACTTCTTGATTAAATTCTGTTAATGTAAGAATAATAATGACTGTTAAATCAAAATTTATATTAATATTGTAATGCAAGGTGAAAATAAAACTAAACCCATCACATTAAAAATAAATATTTATCTAAAGAAACCATAAATACCATAAATTGAATTAATATTGTTTATAATATCACCTTGCTTCATATAACTAAATTTATTCACCCCTCAATATATTCATAACTGTGAGAGGTTGCCTCAACCAAAGAGACTACCTCGTCCACATATAATCATCACATCTAGATTTGATATGAGGTGAGTCACTTATTCAAATTCGAAAACCTGTTAAAAAAGTAAAAAGATTTAAGTAAAAATATAAGTCTAAAAAATGGGTTTGAACAAGAAATAGTGTTTGTTTTCTAAATGAGCAGGGCTCAACCCAGCCCGAATTTGCCTAAAAAAATTTCCTTTTTGTTGTTTGTTGTTATTTTATTATTATTTTGCTATCATTTTATTAATATATTACTACTATTTTGTTGTTATTATTTGGATATTGTATAACTCTTATTTTATTATTAATTTTGCTATTATTTTAAAGGCATTTGCTTGCTAAATTATACTTATCTTAGTGTTATCTAAGTATAAACATTTTTAATATATTTTCAATTTTTGGGAAAATATTTTAATTTAATGTGTTTAGTGTATTTGATGCATTATATTTTTTAAACTTGTTTCTATATAAAAAAATTAATACGAGTAGGTGTGGTTGGACTCAAGTTTACCATTTTTTATTTGGACAATAAATCTTGGGCAAAATTTTAGGCTCATTTTTTGAGCCGAACCAAACCCAGATCTAAAAAAACGAGTCTAAAATTTTGTATTGACCCAACACAAACCCAGCCCAACCCAAGTCATGATTAATATACGTCATGGATAAGCACCAAATCACATTAGACCCACCTATATGCTACTTAGGGTTAGTTTATGATTGAGGTTAAAAAGTGTCGTAAAAAAATTTATATTTTTTTGTGTAAAAAAAAAGTTAACCATTTATGTTAAACAATTACAACTAGAAATTTAGCTACTTTATCAATCCCAAACTCATCAAACAAACACCTCATGGACTTTATCTAAAACCTATACCTCTGTACTTTTGTCTAAAATCATTTTAGTAAGTCTATCAACAACTTTATTCTTATTTCTTGAAATATGCTTAAAACATTACTACTCAATAGCTTGTAAACTCAAATGAATTTTTTTTACCAAGGACCTTTCCAAATGGCTAGCTTGTAGCGCTTTAACGACCTCCAAGCTATCATTATTATTAAAAAGTACTTTTAAAAAAATAAAATGTCAATTTCAAACTTGATATTATAAAGTAAAATATTTAATGAGAGATAAAAAAAATAATTTCATTGAAAAATACTTTTCCAACAAAACAAAAAGCAAAAATTTAATTATCAAATTTAACATCAAAATTTAATTTAAAACTTTTTTATTTAAAATCAAAGTTTTAATTGAAAATTACTTTTCTACTTCAACAATAAACAAAGCTTTAATAATAAAACATCAATGCATGTGCTAGAATTCCACCATGTCTTAACTAATAAAAAAACACATATACTTGGAGACTCATTCCAAGACAACTCTTTGAAATCCCAGAAAAACTAATAAAAAAATAAATTATAAACACTTTGAAGTCAACTAAAGGTCAACACTTTCAGGTTTATGCCTTCTTCTTTTTTTGAACCTTCTATTATGTTCCAAAACTTTTAAATCTAAAATTTTGAAAATTAAAAAAATAAATTATAAAATTTTAATGTTATAAGACTATGAGATTATAGCATGTTAGGAGTAACAGTTTATGTTATTAGTTAGTAAGTTGTTAAGTTTTCGGTTAGTAGTTACTGGTGAGGTTGCATGTACTGCATGCATTAAATACCCCTTGTAATCAGCATTATGACATAGGAATGAAGAATGATTTCATTAAGTTGTTGAAAGTTTAGCATGGTATCAAGAGCCAAATTTTTTTTCTCATCAAATAGTTTTGTTGTTTTTTTGTTTTCTCATGGAGCCAAGTGCAGATACTCCGCATAATTCTTCAAATATTGGTGGAGCAACTCAGTCGCAGGATCTTGGCGTTGGTGGATCTTCAACCGTTCAATATTTTACCAAGCATGACACGGTCAAACTTGCAGACCATAATTTCTTGCTGTGGAAACATCAGTTGTTGCTGATTTTTGAAGGATATGGGCTTGAAGGCTTTGTTTTGGGCACGGTTTCTGTTCCTCCTGCTGTTCTTGTAGAGGCTGATGGTCGTGTTGTTGATAATCCTCGTTTTCTTGTTCATAAGAAACAGGATAAGTTTCTTGCTGCTTGGCTTGTTTCGACTGTCACGGACGAGGTTTTGGTTCATCTAACTGCAGCTAAAACGAGTCTTGATATTTGGAACACCATTGAAAGAAGGTTTGGCGCTACGTCGAATATTAAGATCTCGAGTATGCGTCATGCATTATACTCGATCAAGAAAGGTAGTTTAAATGTTAAAGAATATTTGCATAAGGTCAAGACTCTTACTGATAGCTTAACAGCTGTTGGCAGTGATGTTACGGAAAAAGAGCAAGTTAGTGTTATTCTGTCTGGGCTTCCCGTTGAATATGAGTCTATTCGTGTTTTTACGTCTGCGGCTTCAGTTTCGTTGGACTTGCTGACTGATATGCTTCTTGATTTTGAGGCTAGACAGTTGGCTGTTTTGTCAGAAACTCCTTTGCAGGCAAACTTAACTAAATATCAAGATGATGCAGATAGTTCGAAACCTTCTTATGCTCAGGACTCAAAACAAGGTTTTCGTGGTTCGACTCGCAGTTGGTCGCATGGCAGAACTAGAGGCACTGGTCGAGGATGGTCTCGTTCTAGACCACAGTGTCAACTTTGTGGTAAGGTTGGTCATATTGTACAAAATTGTTATCATCGATTTGATGAGAATTATTTTGGACAAAACCCTTCAGTCAATTTTCATCAAGTGCACGAGTTTGCTCCTTCCTCCACGGCTTGCTCTTCTGTACTTAATTGTTCTGGTTCGTGCTCTCGACTGTCAACTTCATCGTCATCATCAGCTGATCAAACCTGGTATCCAGATTCTGGTGCAACAAATCATGTTACACCTGACAGATCCGCTCTTATGTCAGTGACTCCTTATACAGGTGCAGGTCAGGTTGTTATGGGCAATGGTAAGTCAGCACCTATCGCTAATATAGGATCTTCTAATATTCTGGCTGGCTCTAGGCTTCTTCATCTTCAGTGTGTGTTACATGTTCCTACAGTGTGCAAAAATTTGTTATCTGTGGGACAGTTTGCAAAAGATAACAGTGTCTTTTTTGAGTTTCATCCTTTTCTCTATTTTTTGAAGGACATTCAGACAGGGAAGATCCTTCTCGAGGGCCACATGCATGAAGGTCTCTACCGTTTTCAGCTGTCCAAGTCTACTCTCGATAGTACAAGTTTTCTTTCGAAGCCTAGTTCGTGCTCAATAAACAGTACCCAACTTTCCTCTGCAGTTTTATGGCACAATAGACTTGGACATCCGTGCTCTAATGTCTTGTCTCAAGTGTTAAAATCTTGTAAAATCTCGTTTGTACAAAATAGTTTACCTACTATATGTACGACCTGCCAAATGGGCAAGGCTCAAAAGCTTCCTTTTCCTGCTTCCACTACAGTGTACAAGATTCCTTTTGAGCTTGTAGTTTCTTATGTATGGGGGCCAGCTCATGTGCCTTCCAATGGGTTTTGCTATTACGTGTCCTTTGTTGACATGTACAGTAGATATACTTGGATCTACTTTCTTAAAAATAAATCTGAGGTTGCTTCTTGTTTTGCTAATTTTCATCAGATGGTAAAAACTCAATTTGGTTGTTCTATCAAGATGTTCCAAACAGATGGTAGGGGAGAATATCGTGTTTTGACAAAAGAGTTTTCTCGACTGGGTATTCAACATAGGGTTACTTGTCCATACACCTCCGAGCAGAACGGAGTGGCTGAAAGGAAGCATAGACAAATTGTTGATATGGGATTATCTCTTCTAGCTCAATCTGGTGTACCATTGAAGTTCTGGTATTATGCTTTTGCACATGCTGTTTATTTAGTAAATAGACTGCCTACCTTAGTTTTACATCAAATGAGTCCGTATGAGAAACTTCATGGTAACAAACCTGACTATACTACTCTTCGGGTGTTTGGCTGTGCTTGCTATCCTAATTTGAGACCTTTTCAGCAATACAAGCTACAGTACAGGTCAAAAGTTTGTGTTTTTCTTGGGAGTACCCCGAATATAAAAGGGTTTCGGTGTCTTGTTGATGATGGTAGGGTGTATCTTTTTCGGCACGTTCGGTTTGATGAGGAAAGATTTTCGTTCCATGGTGGTTTTTGTTCAAAGTTCCACAACAATGTCATGAAGGACTCTTGTAAACAGCAGACCATGCTCCCTATTATTATGCGTCATAATTTTCCTGAAACAGGTTTAACACAAGCAGACACACGATTGGTTAGGACATCTCCAATGGCATGTTCTTCAGTTCCATCACATCATACTCCTCCTTGTTCCAGCTCGTTAGGTGGTATCTCTCTTCCAACAGAGGTTTCTCCATTATGTGGTCCAAATGAGTGTCGGTCAGAAATTTCGTTGACACATGGACAGAGTGAATGTCAAGTTGAAGCTCCTTTGAATGTTAATATGCACCCCATGCAGACCCGTTCAAAGAATGGAATTTTTAAACCGAAAGTTTTAGTTTCGGTATTGGCTGAAAAGGAGCCTTTGACGATAAGTGAGGCGTTTCAAAGCCCGGCATGGACAGACGCTGCTAAAGCGGAATATGATGCTTTGCTAGCTAACCAAACCTGGGATCTCGTGCCACTACCTAAAGGACGACGAGCCGTTGGTTGTAAATGGATTTTTAAACTGAAGAAACATGCTGACGGGTCTATTGCTCGATATAAGGGTAGGCTCGTGGTTAAGGGCTACTTGCAGGAAGCTGGTATCGACTTTCAAGAAACATTCAGCCCGGTTGTTAAACCAACTACAATTCGGGTTGTACTTGCCTTAGCTATGTCGTCTAACTGGCCACTTCGACAGGTAGACATAAATAATGCCTTTTTGAATGGCGAGTTGAGTGAAGATATCTACATGGTGCAGCCCCCGGGGTTCGAAAAGCGAGGGGCAAATGGTGAGCAGCTAGTTTGCAAGCTTCGGAAAGCCTTGTACGGTCTCAAACAAGCACCACGGGCGTGGTTCAATAAGTTGCGTGAATTCCTGGTGTCCATGAAGTTTGAAGTTTCCAAAGCCGATAATTCTCTGTTCATTTTTCAAACCAAGTCCCAGTTGATTTATGTGTTGATATATGTCGATGACATTATCATTACTGGGAATGATACTGTGTTCATAGGTGATTTTGTTACTCAATTAAATGCCAGGTTTTTGTTAAAAGATCTGGGGAAGCTAAGTTACTTTCTTGGAGTTGAAGTCAAGTACACTACACAAGGGCTGTTTCTCACACAAAGAAAATACATTCTGGATCTTCTTCAACGTGCATCTATGGAGAAGTCAAATAGTTTACCTACACCAATGGTCACCACCGGTCATCTTTCTGTTAATACTGGGAGTCCTGTTGAAGATGAAAGTCATTATCGAAGTATCGTTGGTGCTTTGCAATATGTGGTAATTACTAGACCGACATAGCGTATGCTGTTAACAAAGTTTGTCAATTTATGCATAACCTTCGGATTTGCATTTCAAAGCTGTGAAAAGAATCTTAAGATATCTACAAGGCACACTGAATTATGGGTTGAAGTTTGTTCGTTCGTCGAAGTTTTTACTTGAAGGATACTCGGATGCTAGTTGGGGTTCGGATGTAGATGATCGACGGTCCACTTCAGGATTCTGTGTGTTTCTTGGAGGGAACCCGATCTCCTGGAGCTCAAGGAAGCAACAAGTGATCTCTAGGTCAACAGCAGAGGCAGAATATAGAAGTGTTGCTCATCTCGCTGCAGAATTGGTTTGGATTCGGTCATTACTGACTGAGTTGCATGTTCCAGTTCCAAGGAAAGCATTGATATGGTGTGATAGTTCAGCTGCTGTTGCAGTAGCAGGAAACCCGGTTTTACATTCAAAATTCAAGCACGTAGAGATGGATTTGTTTTTCGTTAGAGAAAAAGTTGCAGATGGTGTACTTCAAGTTGGCCATGTTTCGGGATCAGACCAAATTGCTGATGTTTTGACAAAACCTTTGCCAGTGGGAATTTTCACTAAGTTTCGAGATCTACTTTGTGTTACTGATACAAGTCAAGAAGCTTTTGATGAGAAGAAGAATTGATAAGTAAGGGGCATGTTAGGAGTAACAGTTTCTGTTATTAGTTAGTAAGTTGTTAAGTTTTCGGTTAGTAGTTACTGGTGAGGTTGCATGTACTGCATGCATTAAATACCCCTTGTAATCAGCATTATGACATAGGAATGAAGAATGATTTCATTAAGTTGTTGAAAGTTTAGCATAGCACATCATCATTTAAATTTTTTTAAAAAAAAGTGTACATAAATTTTCACGTGGTGATATGGTAGAATTTAAGAGTGTCATGTTTAATATTTTAATAGTTGGACAAGTGGTCAAACAAGTCAAGATCACTGCTTTTCGGTTCAACTAGTTTGATTAATTCAACCGTTGGACTTACAATAATTAAAGAATTAATTAAAATTTTAAAAAAATTAAACCATTTCGATCTATTTAATTGTCAATTTCGATCTTTACTAGTTTCAAGTCAACCAATTCAACCTCTTTATTCAAATCCTTATATTAATCAGTATATGTCCGATCTAGTCCTATTCAAGTAACAATAATCTCGTTATTAAATCTCGATAGAATCCAAATTTAATAATCAGATTAAATCAATTGTACAAATTTAAGTATTAAAATTTAACCTAATTACCAAATTCAATGACCAAAAATTATATTCTTCTTTTAATAAAAATATACATCATCAAAGTATAAAGGTTATTTAACATAAAATTTTTATTTTTATTTTTTGCCTTTTAAGATTTACAACTATATATATAAAAAAGGAAGGCACCCTTGTTCAAGTTTGTAACCTTTTTTTTTCACATGGGTAAATTTCAATTCCGATCCCTCTACTTTTTAAGTTATAAGAGTGGTTAGATTTTAATTTGATTTCTGTATTTTACTCAAATTTGAGATTTAATCTATATATTTTAATTTTGACATAATTTGATACCTCAACTTTGATAACGTTATTAGTTAGTCTAAATAAATTATTCTAATTAAAATGATAATGTGAATTAAGAATTATTAGCACCATTAAAATTTTTTATTAATTTCAAGTTCGTTATAATATTTTTTTGTTGCATAGATACCAATTTTTTTTCAAAATGCACACCAACACAGAATAATTATAAGTGTTAATAAATAAAACATAATTTTTAAATTCGTAGAGAGACTAAAATCTTAAAAATAATAGTATGGAGATTAAATTCTAAATATACAAAAAGTATAAAAATTTTTAGTAAATTGTAACATTTAAATTTTTACACTATAATTTAATCGATAAATAAATAATTAACCCAACACTAAACTTGCGTGGAACTCGTATTAGTTTAATTAAAAAAACTACCTACCTAATATTCAATTCAATTTTCCCACTTTATATTGCATTCCCACACGTATGGGTGTTTAAAAATCTAGTAATAATTATGGTGCAAAATAATCAATTAGAAATTAGAATTTGGTTGGTCTGTCAAAAGATAAAGTGGAACCCACAATTATAAATGTTGTACTTTTACCCCTACGTAACTTTTTAATGTGGATCATTAAAAAAAATACACTTTATTAATATGAATGATGAGGGGTAATTTTAGATGAGTGGTGCATTTATTTATTGTTAGTATAAAAATAACAGTAATGGTAAAATTAGATATTGTAGTGATATTGTAACACGAAACAAAAAGAAAACTAAACGGATCGTACTGAAAATAATCATCTATCGAAAGAAACCCTAAATTGTAATGTCGTAGGAAAATGAAGTGTAAGTGAAATGAAAATATGAGGATAGGATTGTTTTTTCATATTTATAATTATTTAATTAATTATAATAAAAGATATTAAATTACCTCACTTTTATGAAATAGGTGAAAAGAATTTATGTAAAATGCATGAGATTTTAGATAAAATGATAAAATTGAGATTTTAGGGCTTTTTTTTATACATAAATTAAGGGATTTTCATCTTTTAGATTTAAGTCTCGTTGTTTATAGATTTATAAAATAATTTCATGATAATATTTATTACTTCTAAAATATAAAAGAATTTTAGTTATTTCTTAACTAAATTTATGTCATATTGATTCGTGATACTAACTCAATTATTAATAGAGATTATAAAACAATAACTGAGTTGGCAAATTTGGAGGTTTTAAGTCTTGAGTATCAAAGTTCGAGATCCATTAGCCACCATACCCAACTATATTTGCCGTCTTTGAGTAACATCATATGTGGTTGTCATGTGTGAATTTTAATCCAATGAGTCTATTTCTTTGGCTTTAGTATGGATTGTAGCAGTTCTTAGTTCGTTTGGACTGTAATAGTTTGATTATACTTTCTGATTACTAGGATAATCTTTTTTATGTTTGTAATAATCTGAAGCTTGTGGTTTCCTGAACATGCGTTTTTATTTGTACTATGATTACATTGTAATTGTAACACCTTAAAATTTTAATTACATTAAAAATAATAATTATTGATTGAGTTGCATGATTAACTCAAGAAATTAATTTATCATACCAAAATAAATCAAATTAAAATTTCGACATAATTTTTCAAAATTCTTAAAATTTCCAAAAAAATTATTATTGTATTTCACAAAAATAATCTAGTACTTGGTTTTATAACCTTATTCCTTCATACTAAAAAGCATGTAAAAAATCACGAGACTTAGGTAAGATACTAAGAGTCTCTCCTACTTTAATTAGTAGTCAGGGTTCAATCCTCCCTTTGAGCATGGAACAATTTTAAAACTCGTGATCAGTGTTTACGCCTTTCATGGACCTACAGAACGAGAAAAATCAGTCACTAGACTTACTCAAATAAATACATTGGAAAAAAAATCATATAAAATTGTGAGTTAAAATATCAAAATTATGAATTCATCGTATTAAATTTGATTATCAAAACCCCCTGTAATAGCTTGATGGTTAAGGATGTTTATTGCTCTAGGTGTGGCTTGGATTCAAATTGCGTTAATCACGTTAGTTGTTCGGACTTTACCCTCTTATTATAATTCACCAAAAATAAATTTTTGATTACCAAATCAAAGCATTAACCATCATATACGTACTTGATTTGTTGAATAAAAATATATAACAAATGGAATCACATTTAATTCAATTAGTACAACAAATTCAATTACCTTTTTTTTTAATATCTATTTTACAATTCAAATCCCTACTATTTTATATATTTTTATATAAAATATTTATACAATAAATATATAAATGTGGGTCCATTTTTACATTTTGAGACAATTGTTTTCAAACTTTGATGAAATTTAGTACAAAACTTAATCATAAAAGTTATAGTGTTTTACCCACATTTATTTCAAGTTGTGGTTAGGCAATTAGATGACACAAGCTTCAGGTCAACTAAATTATTTTGGTAACAAAATTAAATTATATTTTTTTTCGATAATAGAAATATAATTTTACCATCTTAATAATTTATATATTTATAATTTTTTAAAAATTAAACGAATTTTTTTATTATTTTAAAGAGATTAAAATGTAATTTTATTATTATTAATTTAAAATTTTATAAATTATAAAAGAATCTAAATAAAAAAACCAGAGGCCGAGCCCTTCCAGCCCCTAAATTCACCACTGACAAGCTCATGTATTATCTTTTTTTTTTCCTCCTTCAATGTTGTATTAATAAAAAGAAACTACTCTATCATTTTAAGCTATACTCTTAAAAAAATTAATTAAACATGAATATATACAATGAAAGGTATATTTGCATTATCAAACTTAAAATAGATTTATGCACTTACATATTTTTTTATAAGATAAACTACATTACTAAATTATTAGTAAATTTACAGTTTGATCATTTAACTTTAAAAAGTTACAAATTAATCATTGAATTATTTGAAAATTTTTATTTAGGTCACTAAATGATTAAAAAGATTTTATTTTAATATGTTAAGTTTTTTTTTTTAAGTTTGACTAGTGAGTTTCAAATAACGATTTGATGATCAATACGGTGGATTAATATCCATCAACGAGTAGAAGAACAGATTGGAACATTTTCAAAATATATAATGTTCTAATAGTTGCAAATGAAAAGTTAAAAATAACGAAAAATTATGTCAATTAGTTATTAACAAATAGTCATAATTATTTAAGTAGATATCTATTGAATAATTATATTTATTGTTAAAAAGATATAACTATCAAATTGGATAGTTATGTCACTATGAAGAGATATGAGACTTCCTATAAATAGGAGTAGAATTTCATTTGCATGACACACCTGAAAAACACATAAAAAGTTTCTTTCTATTCTCCCATCATCTTTTATATTATTAGATTGTTCTATAAAGAATTAGAAATTAATATCCTTAATATGCTCCGCTCAGTGCAAAACATAGACAATCATTGGACTTTATTGTATCATCGAGATTCATTTGCTAGTAACTCTTTTGCACATCATAATATAAGTGGGGGGCAAATAGAACCTTAAAAGAAAGTTGCATTGTTACACGCCTTAAAGCATTCGTTAATTTTTCATAAGTTTATTTTTATCCCTACACACCAACAAAACATACCTTAGATCCAAGTCAATTTGACGTTTAGTGGCAAAGATCAGAGAAGAAAGTTGTTTGGATTTTGGCTTGTAGATTCATAACATTCAAAGCTGTTTCATGAAAAAAACTGAACTATAAAAAAGAAGTGGAATGAGAGCTTTCAATTGGTGCAAGCAGTGTAAACAAAGGACATACAACAAAGATTTTAACAACCCAATCTCTTGAATGAAAATTTTCGAATAGTTCAATGACCATGTTGTAACTTTTTGAAGTTGGATGACTAAAACGTAAACTTACTAATATTTCAATACAAATCATAATAATTCATAATATTATCTTTATTAATAAATATTTAAGTATTGAAAGTTTTTATACATAAAGTTAAATATTTTTAGTTTACTTAAAAAGTATGATTTACAAGAATAAATTATTTTAGAAATAACATAATAGTCATAAAAAATATGAAAATGTATAAATATATTTTAGTATATTTATATAGGCTAAGCAAAAATATAAAAAAATAACCATATAATAATCCTTACCCCTCTTCATCACCAAATTAAGATTACGGAATGCTACAACAAATATAGAACAAGAACATGTAATTTCAATTCAAAACTTCTTTAAAACAACTAATAGTCATCAATCATTTAGTTAGAACATGTTTTTCATGCAAGAATGACTTAAATTGAGCTTACAAAAACTCTAAAAACAAATCAAAACTAAATAGGGACTAATTTAAAATTTTACATAAAAATGAGGTAAAAATGTAAAATAGGAGGTCAGACAACCGTGTCCCCTGAAAGTGTGAAAGGCTGAGGCCGTGTGGGAAAGTAAAAATAAAAAACCACATAATAAACATACAAAAAATACGAAAATGTATAAAATTACTATAGTGTTTTGATCAATTTTATTTAATTAGATTCACTTGTTATTTATATGAATATACTTCTATTTTTATTTAATTTATAAATAAATTTAAATTTTTATAATATAAAATTTATATTTAAAGAAATGAAAAACTTTAAAATACTATATAATAATAAATCTAAAAACATTTCCAAAATTGATGAATCGAATTGATGTAAACCGGAGTTTGATTATGTGCGATTTGATTATTTGAATCAATTGGACTAAACTTTAAAGTATAGGGACTTAAAATGATTCAGTTGAAGAAATGTAGATCAAATCTACAATTGTACACATAGTACATTACAAGTAATTGGATTTGACCAATCAAATTTAATTGATACTATCTTAGTCAGGATTAAAATTTCAAAATTCAAAAAGTAGAAGGACTAAAAATGACCAATTCAAAAAGTACAGGATTAAAATTGATCAAAATTAAAATACAGGGACTAAATACACAATTTTTACAAAGGACCGGGACTAATAGCAGAATTTAACCTCAATTAATATGGGGAGCATATTAAGGCTCCACGCATACCACGCGCACAAAATAGCGTGAATTTAGTACTTTCCGAAAGGCGTTAATCTCGTTACTTCCCGCTGAAGACCTGTTCCAAAACACTAACAAGAAAAATGAAAAATAATCCAATTCTCTCTTCTTTTAATTTCAATGCACATTCATTGCGAGGGGAAAAAAAAGGAATTACTGAAACCTTAGAAACCCTTGTATTGAGCACATTCATTCAGCCATGGATGAAGAGTATGATGTTATAGTCCTAGGGACAGGTCTTAAGGAATGCATTCTCAGTGGTCTTCTCTCCGTTGATGGACTCAAAGTATGTTATTTTATATCACCATTCTTTGATCTTACTTCGTTTGGTTTTTCATGTTTTAATGTTCCAAAGCCTCTTGCAATCTGGGTTTTCGTTTAAGAATCATGGGTAATTTTTTCTTTTTGAAGTTGTGGATCATTTTCTACTTGGGCATTTTTACGAACAGAACGTGGGGATTAGTGTTGGTTAATGTGTTGTAGGGAGTAGGATGGATGTTAACGATACCCGAACTTTTCGTTTTTTCTTGAAATATGTGTTGGTATGTGTATGATCCTCTAAATATATATGGGTGTATCTGCATTTTCCAAAATAGG
Source organism: Gossypium hirsutum (assembly GCF_007990345.1). NCBI lineage: Eukaryota > Viridiplantae > Streptophyta > Magnoliopsida > Malvales > Malvaceae > Gossypium > Gossypium hirsutum. Next base: position 84,764,840 of record NC_053427.1, read on the forward strand.
TATTGCACATGGACAGAAATGACTATTATGGTGGCGAATCGACTTCTCTTAATCTTACGCAGGTAATTCTTCTTTTGATCATGTTTATTCGGCCCGTTTCTGACATTTTTCATCATACAATTTCTAATCTTTGTTTTACTGTCGTATGTATAGCTTTGGAAACATTTCAAAGGTGAAGACAAGCCTCCAGAGCAGCTAGGTGCAAGCAGAGACTATAATGTTGACATGGTTCCAAAGGCATGCGAATTTAGCTATTTTATGTTGTAATTTTCAGTACTTAATTTGCCTGTTGGATCCATCTGAGTATCCTTGTGCCGGTTATTCATGTTTAATGTGGTTTTTACAGTTCATGATGGCCAATGGCAGTCTGGTTCGTATTCTCATTCACACTGATGTTACCAAGTATCTTAACTTCAAGGCTGTGGATGGTAGTTTCGTGTACAACAAATCAAAAGTAAGGGATTGTAATTTTTTTCTTTTGGTATCATTTGTTTAGTGCAAACTTTGTTCTATTATCGTCTTCAACAACCTGATTACCATTACTTGTAGATTTACAAAGTTCCGGCGACCGATGTTGAAGCACTGAAATCACCATTGATGGGGCTATTTGAGAAGCGCCGTGCCAGAAAGTTCTTCATTTATGTCCAAGACTATGACGAAAACGATCCAAAATCTCATGAAGGACTTGACTTGACTAAAGTAACAGCGAAAGAACTTATCTCGTATGTATCTCATCCCAATTGCCCTCTAAAAAGCTTGCTCTAGCACTTACAGTGACTGTCTGTCACAGTTTACTGGTCCTGATGCATGATAATTTTTGCGATGTAGAAAGTATGGGCTAGAAGATGATACAATTGACTTTATTGGTCATGCCTTGGCACTTTACAGCAGTGATAATTACTTAGATCAACCAGCTTTGGATTTTGTTAAGAGAATGAAGGTAAAAGGTTCGTTTTGTATATGTATCCATTATTTTAAACTGAGTATTTATGCATTCCTTTTTTTGTATAGCTCTATGCAGAGTCTTTGGCACGGTTTCAAGGAGGATCCCCTTATATCTATCCACTATATGGACTTGGAGAATTGCCTCAGGTTTTTCATTATATTGAGTTTTCTTCCTAGTTTAATGGAAACTTATTTGTTTGTTTGACCTGTTATTATGTTGCTATCGGCAGGCATTTGCGCGTTTAAGTGCAGTTTACGGCGGTACTTACATGCTCAACAAGCCTGAATGTAAGGTAAATCTCCCGGAATGCAAAAAACCTGAATGTAATTTGCTTTGTTTTCTCTAAAGTACGCATAGTCGCTAACTAGTTAGTGAATATCATCTTTAAGCTCACCATTGAGTCATTTAGGGGACAGATGCTAACTTGTTAGAGAATGTCATTTTGTTACTTTGCTTTTTGGACATTTTATGATCCGAGTTTCTCTTGTGAAATTTCGGGTTGCAGATAGAATACGGTGATGATGGGAAAGTTATTGGCGTAACTTCTGAAGGTGAAACTGCTAAGTGCAAGAAAGTCGTTTGCGATCCATCTTATTTGCCTGATAAGGTGACCTCCAATGAAACGATGCCTCATATTTTTTGTTTCACGCATCCTCAAAACACAAGTATAACAACTTTTTCTTCATGTTCATTTGATGCAACAGGTTAAGAAGGTCGGAAAAGTTGCGCGTGCTGTTTGCATAATGAGCCACCCTATTCCAGATACCAATGATTCTCACTCAGCTCAGGTTATTGTGCCTCAGAAGCAACTTGGTCGTAAATCAGACATGTATGCTGCTAACTTCCTCAGCCATTGTAAATTGCTTAAACATAAATGTTCGAAAATTTATCAAAAGATTGCATGGCGAAGAAGAGTTCCATCGAATGAACAAGTTTTGTAATCGGTTTTCAGTACCTTCAGGGGTTAATTTTTGTTATTGCAGGTACCTTTTTTGTTGCTCATATGCACATAATGTGGCTCCCAAGGGAAAATTCATTGCTTTTGTTTCAACAGAAGCCGAGACTGACGACCCCAAGGTAGAGTTGGAGCCCGGAATTAAGCTACTTGGACCTGTAGATGAGATATTCTACGACAATTATGACAGATATGAGCCGACTAATGACCATACAGCCGATAACTGCTTCATATCTGCTGTAAGGAGACTTCTCTTTCATTAATCTGCATGTTCTTTTATTATTTGAAACATCCTTGAACACTTGGAAGTATATATTTTCTCAGACATGGATTAATGCCTACCATTTTTGCATCTTTGTTAAATGAATCATTGCAGAGTTATGACCCAACGACACACTTCGAAACCACTGTGAATGATGTGATCCAGATGTATACTAAGATTACTGGAAAAGTAAGGGTTTTCATCTTATTGCATTTTGATACTAATATATATTATCTAGATTTAAACCCTAAACCCTAACAAGTATGAAAATAATATTGTTATACCTACACCTCATGAGCTCACCTTGCGCCCCATATTGACCTCACGGACGATACCCCTGATTAAAAGTCTCCTCACAAGCTACAGACACAAAGCCAAGATCTTGGCGAGCCCTCTACCTCGCGAGTCAATGACATCACGAGCACGTACAATGGGGCCAACACCCTTCTCAATACCCTTTTTAAGAATCCTTCTCTCTCCACACTCTCACCCTCTACCGTCTTCCTTCCTGCTCCTGAACTCTGATTATCCATATCCGTCTCTCCGCTCTTTGAGTAAAACCGTCACTAAACCATCATAATCCCAACCTTGTATCTACAAATATATATAAAGATTTTAAGAATATCCGCATTTAAACTCAGTCAGAGACTGAATAACATTAGGTAATATTGCAATGGTTGATTTTGAGTTGATGAAATCTTATCACTGTGCAGGCTCTTGATTTATCAGTGGACCTGAGCGCTGCAAGTGCCACCGAAGAATGAAAAATCTTGGAATTCTTTTTGTGTTGTCTCATGCAAAAGCATTTCCATTGTCTCTTTTATGTTTCATATTTTTTTAGATTATGCAGAACTCAAAAATTAAATTTATTTTTTCTATATAATAATTCTTTTTCTTCTTTGTAGCTTCTATAAATGCTCTAATCCCAAATTCTTGCTTTTCAACTTAGATCAACAATTCCTCATAGCCAAATCTACTTTTTGTTTTTATGAACAAAATGTGTTGTTTATTTTACCAAGCCTCTTAAATTGTGCTATTAGTTTTTGTATTAGGTTAAGTTATGAGTTATATACTTCTTTTAGATTTTTTTTTTTACTTTTGGAATTTTTTTTAGTACTCGCTAAATAGTAGTTTTCAAATTTATTAAGTTGTATTATTTTCATAAACTTATGCAATAACATGTGTAATATTATGTCAATTTGTTATTTTAATATTTTACCACAAAAAAACATGTATTTACCTCAATACCAAAATTTTAAAAATTGAAAAATAAGGGAGTAATAATGATCATATTGAAGAAATTTACTTCACAATTAAGAAGAATTTTTCTAAATAAATTTAACTGGTATAATTTGGACTGTAATTTTAAAATTTTAAAAGTAAAAAATTAAAAATAATCAAACCAATAGTAATAAATTTGTTTGGTTAAAATTTTGAAATTAAGAAGAAAACAAAAATGACCAAAATTGATGAATTAAAAAATATATGAAAAATAAAGAATAAATTTCATTAACACTAGTTAAGTAATCAAATCTTAACGAAATCCAAGTTGAGATCCAAGTTGAGGAATCAAAAAGGATTGAGTTGTCAAGTTCAAGGACCAAAGTGGATTAAGAAAAAATGTAGGTGCCAAAGTGGATTTAATTGTAAAGTTTAGAGGCCAAAAACTATATTACCCCTTTGTAAAATGAAAAGATTATAATTTTAAAAATAAAAACGGTTAATATATCATTTAATACTCGAATTTGACACTTTTTTCTAACATGATACCTTTATTTTTTGGTCTAATGTACTATAATTTGACACTTTTTTTAATGTGGTATCTCTATTTGGCTAAAAAATTAATATCGTCAAAATATAACTTTTATTAAATACAAATATTAAATTGGATCAAAAAATAACATAGGTACCACATTATAAAAAAGTGTCAAACTCATGTATCAAATAATGTTTTAAGCCTAAAATCTAGTTTTATGAAGTTAAAAAAAATCCCATTTTAGGCCTCTAAAATAAAAATTTACAATTTAGACACCCACATTATATAATTATTTATTTTAATCACTTTCATTAAAAACTCCAATAAAAATCTGACATGACTTTATTTTGAAACGTGGAAGTGACTAAAAATCATCTATCAAATAATGCCATGTCATATTTTTAATGTAAATGACCAAAATGAATAAATCATATAAGCTGAATCCTTAAATTGTAATTTTTTTATTTTAATTACTTAAAATTGGGGGAGAATGTAGTTTAAAAAAAAAGTATTTAGTAATGATCATTTTTGTATTGATTTTATTTGGTGAGTTTAAGAGCGGGGTGAGAATGAGTTGGAGTGCGAGTCAGCAGCGCAAGCGGTTAGACGTGTTTGATTTTGCCGCCGCCGACGAGAGAGTTGAGAGGGAATCTGCAGAGATACTCGGAAGGTTTAAGAACCCTAAAAGATGCCGCAAGCCACCTTCTCCTCTCGACAAATATAAGTTTCTTCAACGCTGTAATTTTCTCACTCATTTTTTGCCTATATTCACTTCAATCCCTCGGTGGTTACTCTGTTTGGTGCCCGAGAAAGTGCGGGAAAATGCCATCATATTGATTCTTTTATGTATATATATCTAACGTATCTTGAAACTTTTATAACAAAATGAAAATACTGCCGCCCGTTTGTTTTGTTCTTATTTGATAGAATTTTTTTCCCTTTTGAATTTCCTGTTTAACAAACAATCAAAACCACCTTAACTTAATGCATTTAGTTCGTTTTATACGACTACTTATTCATTCCATTTGCATTGGTTCTTTGCTAACTGATTTGTTAAAATGACCTTGATGATTACATTTTATCTTTCTTTTGTAGTTGCTGGGAGAAATGAAGTTAGCAACAGTCCAATTGATCTTGAAGTTGAAGGTATGGATTTGGTTTAGGCATAGTGTTATGTTTAGTCTTTTTTATACTTGCTTTCTTGTTTAATATTTATAGCTGTTCAATCTTTTTTTTGTCTCCTCAGATTGCAAGAGGACTAAGCAAACGGAAAGTAGCAATGAACCGATCGAACTAGATTCTGAAGTTACAGAACCTCAATGTGTGATATTGCTATTTTTTTTCTTTATGAGTTATGAATTTGCATTTTTTTTGGATTTTTTTATTGAACTAGATTTTGAAGTTACAGAGCCTCCAAAAGTTTTGACCTCTGATTGATTTCTGTGGAGTTGTAATTTTTTTTTCTTTCTTTTCTTGCATTTATAATTTATTAATGGCAACTTTCATTGCTTTTGGTGTTTTTCTTGCTTTTTGTGTTGGGCACTATTTCCCTGTTATTCCACCTTTTCCCGGGTGGGAGAAGCAATTGGGGGTTGGAACTGAATATGTACCTTTAAAGGAGAGGTATTGCTACTAATTAGGCTTGACGCTGTTGTTCCATGGCTGTTTCGTGACGGCTGACATGGGAATGTGCATGTGTGTTACAGTTACATTTAGTATAATTAATTTAGCTTTTAGTTAGTTCTTTTCTTGATTGCTTTAATACTTCCAGCTCATATTGGTGCTGTTAAGGAATAGGTGAGGTATAAATAAAAAAGCTAGGTTCTAATATATATTTTGTTTTTGGAATCTTGGTTCTAATATTTGAGTAACACACATGTATGAAATAATTAGAAAAAAGTGTGCATGAGAAAAGAACAGAGTTTTTAGTTATTATTGAATTCCTTGTGCAATAATATTTATGTAACTATGTTTCTTTCATGGTATTTATAGTTTTGCAAAGTCACAAGACTTGGGAAAGGGGAAAGATTGATGGACCGATTGATGTTGATGTTGAAGGTATTTGGCATCAGGTGTACGACTTCACTATTGATGTTAAAGTTTCTAATGTCCATCATGTAACTTTGTAGAAGTGCAAGTGACCAAGACTGCACCAAAGGCCAGTAGATATAAAGACAAAGACGTTAATGCTAGTGTTACAGGTCCGCTATGCACATTTCCTGCACACCGTCCTGTGAACATGAGAGATGAGATTCCTGACTTGGATAACTCTTTGCAGTCTTTTTCTTCTAATGATGAGGTATTCTGGCACCTTTCCTTTATTATCTTGAGCAAAATAAAATTCCACTCTAGCTTGTTCTCAATGCTATATTTAAAGTTTCTCATAATGAAATGCTTGCAAGAATCCTTCAAAAAGAAATGCTTGCAGGAAACCATTGGGTAACATCCCACTTATCAATTAAAATGGCTGCAGAATGAGCAAATTGGTATAATTTCAAATGACAATGGCTTGATTGAAATGAATTCTTCATCAGCATTTGCCTCTTCTCATGTAGAGTTTGGAGGTATTTTCCTTGTTCTTTTAGATTTTGCTTCATAAGTTATGGTACCTTCTTTCTCAAGCATCATGTATTGGCTGGTGATCTTATGCAACATTCTGCTTTTCTCAGATTCTCCTGGGGAGCAAGTTTCGGCTAATGGTTCTGATGTACATGAAATTGTAAGTATAGTTTTCTCCCTTGTAGTATTGACTAAGGAGTTTTTCTTTTGATGGCTGTTTAGAGGGTTGTTATTTAAATACTAACCACTTGTTGATTAATATATGATGTCCTGCATTGAAAGTCTACAAGTTTTGGTGCTTCAGATTGCCCTTAGAAATTCATTCATATATGGACTTGTGGAGTTAAACCTTCATTGATATAACTCTTATTCTGCTTGTTTGGTGTGGGTTAACCATTAACATTGTATCTTTTACATTTGTTTATAAAAATATGCTGTTGACTTATTTCCATATTGTCTTGATAAATATTTTTTCTTTCGTATAGTTTACCAGAATGGCGGGATCAGTTTTTTTCTTTTTTTAATTTGCGTTATGCCACATTGTATTTATCTTTTTTTCTAATAAGTTGAATTTTATTGTAGGCCTTTTTATTTATTATTTACTTGTAACTTGCAGGAAAAGGAAGATGTGGAAATTATCATTTCGCCTGATTTTATAATGTATAGGGGTATGTATTGCACAGAGGGTCAGTTAACTTTTTCAAAAACCTTCCTCAAGTTTGAGGACTTTAGTGTAAATGGGACCAAGACAAAAATTAGTTTTGTATGGGCTGTGGGTGATATCATCAGTATTGATGCAGAATGGTGTCAAAGGGTGAGTTACCAAAGGTGTTCATTCTATATTTTTCTTCAAAATTTTGCTGAGATACTTCGAGATTATAATCTTTAAGCTTAATATGCCGCTGGACACAGGTTGAAACAGCCATTATGAATTTTGTTCTACAATCAAAGAATTCTAAGAGAGCTGAAAATGCAAATGAAATTTCAGGTTTGCTAATTTTCACAAATAATTCTCATTGAATTTTTTCTGGATATAACATGATATTTCAGGTTCTGAGAGAAAGTATCTGAACTCCAATTAAAAGTATACGTCCAGAAATTTGACATTTTGGAATATCACCTGTCATAGCTGTATTGTATCCTTGCATCATAACCTTGTATGATTTCATTTAGGGGAGAAAACAGCAGCAATCAATAGAATTAGGGCTGTAAAACTGGTTAGAATGAAGGTGGAATTCTAGAAAACTTAGGGTTATAAAAAACCTCTAGTTTCTTTATATTAATTCCAAGAAAATAATAATGTGGTGACTGTATATCTGTTACATCGTATTTATAATAGACTTCCTTGGAAGCAAAGTTTCTTCACTTTCTTGCAAATAAAGTTTTATTCTTACCCTAGATTTAAACCCTAAAGAAAACTAATAATTCAAGCCGTCCATGATATACCAAATAGTTAAATAACATTATAAAATAAAACTAAAATAATAAAATATTAATAATAAAGCTTCTGCGTCATTGTATCTGCACTATTTCCTTTTTAGGTGCCATTTCAAAGAAACTGTCTTCAACCATCTTCTTCCAATAGTAATTGTTTTAGATGCTGTTGTGATCTCATTTATTGGTTATCTTTTCTCAGCAATAAATTTTGAACTAGATTCTTGATTGCTGCAGTCATTGAGTCATTGAAGTTTTCAGTATATGATCCTTGTTGGTCTGAAAGGCAGGACTCAATCAAATCATTGAGTGTGAGATACAGGGATGTATGGAACACTCTTTCTGAGTAAGTTTTCTACTGACTTTGTTTCTTATCGAGTTATCACTTTTTTCAATGTAGATCTAGAGAGTGATGGTTTTTTGTATTAGAATATATAGGCATTTGATTTTGTTTTCCCTGTCCAGAGAAATGGTATCTTGCATATACCATTTGGTTTGACTATTTTCTTGTTAGTGTCGTCGTATTCTAGCTCTGATCAGCATCTTCTGGTGCTCACTGTGTTTTAGTCCCTTTCTTCTATTGTAACTTCCTATTTATGTGTAAATGAAAATTTCTTTTGTTTGCATGCGTGCATGGTTTAATTGCATTGATTTAACCATTCATGTTAAAATTTGCAGCAAAAATGAAGAGAATACCTTGATGAGGCAGAATGGCAGGTCTTCTTCAAAGCCATATTTTTCTGAGTAAGTTGAAGAAACTTCTATGTTTTTTTACCAGTTGAGACAGAACATCTGGTGCTAATCGGTTTCTGAATGCATTTTAATGGATCGTTTGATGATTAATGCTTCTCTATATCCTTTTCCTTTCTCAAGGTACAAGCTCTATAATATTTTTGGGTTTTATGGATTTAGGGATTTGAACCTCTGTCCTTTTCCTAACCCCAAAAAAAAGAAAAAACTAAAAATAAGCTTTCAGTCAGTATCATAATATCTCTTTAAAGTTTTAATGATTTTACCTTCTTTTTTCCCTTCTGTTTTAGATCGTTTATAACTATGTTATATTTCAGCCGTTGCCCTTTTCTTTGAAGCGGTTTCGAGAATCCTCAGGATATATTCCCATTTGAAAATACTATTTCCTAACTTTTAGCATAAATGAAGTGGGAGCTTACCTTCAAGTACCAATACTGGATATGGTTGTTATGGCACTCATTCATTTTCCTTCTTCTGTATATGTATGTACATGTGTATTATTTAGTTTTAAAGCTTTAAATCTTTCACATATGTCTTTTCTATTTATCACTTAAAGACTTTTTCATCTTTTTCAAAAATTGATGCATCTAACTAATTTGTTGTGCAGTTTTCATGAACATTTTGAAGAAGTTATCTATCCGAAAGGTGATCCTGATGCTATTTCAATTAGCAAGAGAGATGTTGAACTTCTTTGCCCAGAAACATTCATCAATGATACTATCATTGACTTCTATATTAAGTAAGCTTGAAATGATATATTCTATGTTCTTGGTTTTCTTCTTCATGCTCTCAAGGTTAGCCTATGTTAGATCTTGGATGTGCTAATCTTCGTTCAACCTTGAGGATTCATTTATCAAATATACATGCAATATAGTTATGGCATTGGAAACATCTTGTCTTTATCATCATGTCTTCTTGTTTCAGCATAAGTAGTTATTCTACATTGTTGGATTAGCAGCATTTTTTTTTCATTTCAAGAAATTTACTACTTTATAATATTCAAATGGTGATCTGCGCTTATACAATAGACAGCTGAAATTATCATCTCAAGATTGGCAGCTAGGTCTCTAATTTAACATCATAATCATGATGAATGTCTAAGTGCCTTGTGAGAGTTAATGAGAAACCTTCCCTATGTTTAATTTGTGATCCCAAGCCAAGGTATTATAGTCTGTGTTGGTTCTATTCCCTGACTTGAAATGACTGATGTTTGTTTCTGATCCATTGGCAGATATTTGAAGAATAAAATTCAACCCGAGGAGCAACATAGGTTCCACTTTTTCAATAGCTTTTTCTTTCGGAAGCTTGCTGATCTGGATAAAGGTTTATCTGATGAATGTCAAGCCAAATCAGCATTTCAACGTGTTCATAAATGGACGAGGAAGGTGGATATCTTTGAAAAGGATTACATTTTCATTCCTGTAAATTACAGGTATTAAACTTGTGTTTTTTTTTTTTTTTTTTTTTTTTTAACATGGCATGAGAGAACAATCTTTATGTAGCTTCCTAATGAGTTATTAACACATCTCCATGACAGTCTTCATTGGAGTTTGATTGTCATCTGTCATCCTGGTGAAGTGGCTAAACTCAAAGGCAAGCTCATAATGGACTGTCTGAGTATGTCATAGCAACTAGGATTATGATTGTCTCCGCTTTTACCTTAGTTTCGGTTGACTTGCAGATGATGCAACTGAAAATTTACTTAAAGTGCCTTGCATCTTGCACATGGATTCAATTAGAGGAAGTCATAGGGGCCTTAAAAACCTTTTCCAGAGGTAATTTCTTCATGATTATTTTCTTTAGTTACGATGCTTTTATTTTGTTTGCAACTTAGAACAGAAAAACCAAAATGAAGAAACATAGAAATTGTTGGACAAATCATCTGGCCTTGTTATTTTAAGATGGAGCTGTGGATCTCAAAATTTCTTGCTCTGTTTGAAATAGTCATTCTTGCTTTTAAAGATCTTATTATTGATTATTATATCCTCGTTTCATTGCCATGAAATGACAGTTACTTATCTGAAGAGTGGAAACAGAGGCATAGAGAGGCAGCAGATGATGTTCCTTCAAAATTTTTAAATTTACAGTTTGTCCCACTAGAGGTATTGCTCCTCTTGTTTCTGCTGTGGTGTCGGTTAGCATGTTATGTCACCTTGTTTTTTTATTAGAATGTATCACATTCACATTTTGCAAAATTAATTTACTATTTATATTTTATGGTTCAGCTGCCACAACAGGAAAATTCATTTGACTGTGGCCTCTTTTTGCTGCATTATGTGGAACGCTTTCTTCTTCAAGCACCTATCAATTTCTCCCCTTCTAAGACAACAGGATCCTCCAACTTTGTGAGTACTGCCATTACTTTCTTCAAGATTTGAAACTTGTATAATGCTATTATGTGGAACTCTTTGAAACTTGCTTTCTTCAACCTTTTTATATTCACCTTTTCTAATATTATCTTCGACATTTTCAGCTTAATGTGAATTGGTTTCCACCTGCTGAGGCTTCTTTGAAACGTTGTCATATCAAGAAGTTAATCTATGAAATCCTGGAAGAACAATCCTGTAGTTCCCCGTCAGTTGAAGGCATCTATAAATACTCTTCCTCCGTCTTACCCCTCCATAGTGAGCAAGATTCTGGAGTAAAGTCCATTGACCAGATTGGCAGTTCAGCAGAAACATGTCATGATCATTCCTTAAATTCTAACGGTTTGATACTCTCTGCTGCATCCCCTACAACAGTTCTAGAAAGCCGGAAAGACTCGGAATTAGAGATTTTTGATTGTTATGAGGTGGGAATTCTCGGGGGATCGCTTGGAAACTATACACATGGTCAAAGAAATGCTATGTCACCTATAGAGGTAACATTTTGTTTCTTTATTACCAATAAGCTTAAGTCAGATATAAGATCAATTTGCCAATGAAAATTGATAAGGTGTGAATCCTCTGTCTGTAACTCTCTGATTTGCATCAATGGAAATTTTAGCATATAGAGAATATAAGCTGATTCACTGGTTATTTTCATTGTTATGTAACCATGTCTCCATGTCTTTTATTAGATGATAGGAAATGTTGCCAATAAGATTTAGCATGGTTGCACTTATCCAACATCCATCAATGAAACAGGAAATAGAAGAGACAAGTGAAGAAATTGCTGCTGATTCTCCCATAGATCTTGATGGTGAAGCTTCTGGATTGGTAACTGAACCTCGCTTATTCATACGGTGTCCTAGCAAAGACGTTAGTGTATTAAGTACATCATGGAACCAACATATGCCATTGGATGTCGAGGATTCAGATTTTAACAAGTTGAGTGATTCTCCAGATTCATCAGAGATAAGGCTAGACGATGATGACCAGGTATCGAACCATGGAGGGGTAACTAATAAAACTATATCGTCCGCAACCTCAAATGAAGGTTACTCTGATTGTATTATTGAAGATTCTCAGGAGCAAGATGACATTGCGAGTACATGTTCCTCTTTGTACTTTGATAGGGACATTTCAGCTCTATCCCATCAAGAAGTAGACCCGACTACGAAATTTGATCTTAAAGAAAATTTGATCCCGATGACCAAAGGTGATGAAGAGCCAGTCACAGAGGTTCCCAAGGCATAAATAGCTTCTTGCCGAAGGAAAGCTCGAAGCTTTTCAAAATAGTTGCATTTCTGATCCCATCAACAAGCAAAATCGATCTGAAAAGAGATTTCGATGCCGATGAATGATGGAGATCATGTGTCTGAAAGGCGATGAACAAACCGGTCACAAAGGGTTCCAAAGGTATATACCACTTCTTAGCACTAGTTAACGTTGTATACTTTTGTCTGTCATGTCAGTAATCCATGGTTTCCATTTTGTATATTTCCATTTTCCTTTAGAGAAAGTTTAGTAGTTTTCTGGAAATCAAATTGAATATCTACTCAAATCGAATCAAATTACATTTGATTAATTAGTTTTTAAAATATATTTGTATAAAGTATTTTAAAATTTTTTACTAATTTAAATAAATTGTTATTTTTATATTTGTAAAAGAAATTATTTATAAAATTAATAAAAATAGAATTTAGTCTGGTTCAGATGATTATAGCTTTCTAACTTACAAACAGTGAATCAAATTGAAATCAATTTATTTGAATAAATTGAAATTAAATTGAAATAACCAATAAAATGGTCAAATTATAGTTTTGTCTCGCCAAAATTTAATATTTAATTCTTATACTTTGATTTAACTTAATTTTAATTTAATTATTATTGGTTAGTTCAATTAGTTAATATTTTTGATTCTATCAAAATGCTGATTTGAATTTTATTATTAGAATATATATTTTAAAAATATAAATTAGCATTTTAACCATAAAATAAGTTGCAAATATAAGTATAACAGATAGACCAAAACCACAATTTGACCCAAATAAATTATTAAATATAGGTATTTTAATGGAAAAAGATGAGTTCTTTTAAAATGTTTTTGAAAAGTGCCTTAAAATTATTATATTTTAAGGAATAAAATGTTTATTTTGAGGAATAATATTTAAGTTAGTTAATAATATTATATTTTAGTAAAGAATACAAAAGAATATTATAATTTGTTGTTCATATTTTAATATATAAAATATAAATTTTAAATATTTTTAAATAATAAATATTAATTATTTATAAAAGTATTATGTTATTAGAGGGGTAAAAAATAATTAAGTACTAAAAATATTTTTAGAAGAGTAAAAGTAAAAAATTTTACTTTTATTTTAAAATAAAAAATAAAAAATTTCAATTAAAAATAACTTGTGCAGTTATTTTTCTAAAAATACTTTTAAAGCTAAAAGTATTTTTTTAAGTACTATTAAATAGGCACGAAGTTAAGTGTCAACGCAACTGATGCCTGAAAGTTTTAATATATATATATCTATATATAAAAATAAAAAAAAAAGGCAGAAAAGAAAAAAAACAATAGTTTATCTGAGAGCTCCAAATTGCCTACCACCCATTCCAAATTGCCTACAAAAATTTGTCTTTTTGATTCGTAATAATAAAGAAACAGAGGTGGCCATCCGCCATTGTTAAACTCCCAAGTTGTTTTTTAATGGCTTCAATTCCATCATCTCCGAAGCCTCCCAATCTCACTTTCCCCAGCCCCCATTTTCCTTCTTTTAAAACACCCTTCTTTTACCCTCTTTCTACCTCCAGGAGGTTCCCTCATTCCACCCTTTGCCGTTGTTCCAACGATTCTTCCGATGGTAATTCCGGTAACTGGCGGTGGGACTCCGCTATTCAAGGCGTTTTCAAGAATGCCGTCAAGAGATTTTATTCCTACATGAACCCTTTTCGGAAAAGCCCAACCGGGGATGGTGATAAGGTGAACGACGACGTTTCGGATAAGCAACGAGTGGAGGATTGTGATTGGGATTGGGATCGGTGGAAAAAGCATTTCGAACAAGTCGATGAACAAGAACGCCTCTTATCCCTTTTAAGGGTATTTTATTTACGAATTTTATTATTCTTTTTTTTTTGGAATTTTATTTGATGGGATTGCTTTTTTATTTATTTTATTTTTTTAACAGTCGCAATTAAATGAAGCTGTACTTAGTGAAGATTATGAGGATGCTGCTAGGTTAAAGGTTGCAATTGCGGCTGCTTCTAGAAATGACACTGTTGGCAGAGTTATATCTCATTTAAATGTACAAATTCTATTTCTTTTTCATTATATTAATCCTCTTTTTTAATTTAAATAAAAAAAATGGGGAGTTTCCATTGTTTTTGCTGACCTGTTTTATTATAACTTCAGAGAGCAGTAATGGAAGAACGTTTCCTGGATGCTGTATTTTTAAGGGATAATGCTGGTGCTGGATTAGTAAGTTAACCCTTTCTTTTCTGTTACTTTAGAATGCAAATGGAAAAAAAGAAGAAAAAGGCAAGGATGTTTTTTTAGTAGCTAAGTCAATATTGTTTGTTTTTTATGGTCTTTTAATTTCAGGTTGGATGGTGGGCTGGTCTTCCGAATGATACCAAAGATCCGTACGGTCTAATTATACGGATAACTGCCGAACACGGTAGATATGTTGCCAGGAGTTTTAGTCCTAGGTAATCACTCCCCTTTTTCATATGTATAATTGATCATTTGTTTGTTGGTCTGTACATGTATTTGTGCTGCTTTTACAAGTGTTTCTTGTTTAAGCATTTTGAACTGGCTCAAGTTTTCTTATACTTCTTGCTCATACTTATTGATTATTGATTTGTAATTTCAATGATTGTTTTCTGACCTTGTTTGATTGATTCTCTTTTATGTCAGGCAGCTCGCTACTGCGTCAGTTGGTATTCCTTTGTTTGAGATCTTTCTTACTGTAAATAAGAAAGGTGAATACAAACAGCAGGTATCTTTTGGCTTGTCTAATGTGTATTATATCTTTGTCGGCTGTTTATTACTCCGTCCTCTTTAAGTGAGCCATAGGTATTCTTGTTGTAAGCTTAAAAGGAATAAATATGCTTGAACAATACTGTGTTCCAGGCACCCTCCTTAGCTTTCATAGTTTTCAAATTTGTAGTAACGTTTAATGTATTTTGCAAATGGAATGTTATTTGGTGTCTTTCAGGCTGTGTACTTGAAAAGGAGGAGTGTTTTCCAAGATACTTCAATGTCACCAATAACATCTGGAACCACCAGCCACTTGGGTCTATCAGACTCCGTTGAAGAGAAAAACGATCTTTTTGTTCTTGGCACTGAAGATGGTGTTGATGAGGAAGATGATGATAAAGATGATGATGCAGATGAGAGTGAGGGACTAACTGGTTTTCAAAATATATTGCAAGATGTGGTTCCTGGTGCAAAGGTCAAGGTCGTGAAGGTCACTTCACCTGGGAAAGTAGACCAAGATTTTGTATCCAAGGTGATTGAGCAGATAATAGATGAAGAAGATGAAGAAAAAGATGTTGATATAGAAAGCATAGAAGTGGATGATGAAATTAAGAGTGATAATGACCAAGAGAGAGATAAAATTGAGATGGATACGGATAATGGAGTTATTGATAGTGATAGGCAAAGTGAAATTGCAGTTAAAGTTGTTGTTGGTGGTCTTGTACAAAAGCTTTCTGGCAATGTTCCTGCAATTGAATCACTTAGAGTGCCTGCTAAGCTAGTGAAAAAGGGGCACCTAGCATTTTCATTTTCTATAGAAAAGGACGTAAGTCAACAAGATACTAGTCTCAAGGCAAAGGGTTTGATAGATAGAAAAGCAAAGGTTCAAGGTCAACGCACCGCAGATGAAATAATGATTGATCTTGCTAAATTTATCGGCAGAGAGAAGATACCTTTGAAGGTAGGTTCAATATATTAAATAAATATTTGACAAATAAGTATTGTAACTGTAGAATGCTTGGATTGCTAACTAATTTCAACAATGCAGGTACTCAAAGATGTTGGTGAATTGATAAATCTTACTCTCAGTCAAGTTAAAAATGGTCAACCACTATCTGGTTCTACAACTTTCCATCGCATTGAGATTGCAGCATCACCGGATCCCCTAAATGGTAATTTGTACACCATCTGTTGATGTTCGTTAATGGTTTTATGGAAACATGATTTATTATTCATTCTATCTATTCATGTGTATTATAGAATTATTGTATTTACAATATTATTTGATCAGGATTATATATTGGTACACATGGGCTTTACACGTCAGAAGTCATTCATCTTAAACGCAAATTTGGTCAGTGGCAAGGGGATAGTGGGACTAAGGAGCCTTCGGATCTTGAGTTTTATGAATATGTGGAAGCTGTAAAATTAACTGGAGATCCTTATGTACCTGCAGGCAAGGTATGTACGCATTAGAAATGCAGCCGATTCTCTCATTATTGTCCTTAAATTATTTGTACTTACTGACCTTCCCCTCTCATACTTGTTTTTTTTTTTTTTTTGATTTGTCATCTAATACCTTGGGAATATCTACAGGTGGCGTTTCGAGCCAGAGTTGGTAAAAGATATCAACTCCCACATAATGGGCTAATTCCTGAAGAATTTGGAGTGGTACATTTTCTTTTAGTATATATTGATAACTTGTAAAGTTTAAAGTTTGAATTTGTGATACCCTTTGAATTTCACTCTTTGATATCTGCTTCAAAAGTTAAGGAAGTTCCGTGGTCTTATTTTTGACTCAGGTTGCTCGATATAAAGGACAGGGTAGGCTTGCTGAACCAGGCTTTCGAAATCCTCGATGGGTTGACGGCGAGCTTGTTATTCTTGACGGGAAGGTTTATCTCTTTTGTCCGATCAAGTTTGGTTCAATGACTTTTTTTGGTCAAATGGATATTGATTATTTGATATTCTGATTTGCTAATCTGAACAGTACATCAAAGGAGGGCCGGTTGTTGGATTTGTATATTGGGCCCCTGAATATCACTTCTTGGTGTTCTTCAATCGACTAAGGCTTCAACTATAAGTCTATTGTACATAGTATTTGAGCATGTTTATTTTCCGTTCAGATAACACGGGGTAAGTACTTCCTCACCGTAAAGTAAACGCATTAATTTAATTTCATTGCCTTCCGACCTTTTTGTTTCCATTTGAAATTTCTGTTTTACAAGTAATCCCATCAATTAAGCATGCGGCATCAATTATAATCTGCTAAAATCAATTAGGGGCCATGTTTTGTGAACTATTTTCCACGTTCAGGTCACATTGGTCGAGTAAATATCTGACTTAGCTACCTTCCTTTCCAGTCCTCCCGTGGCCAGTCATGCTTGCTACAGAAATAATTGAAGTTCCCTAATATTGTTTCGTCTTAACAAGTGGGTTCATAACTTTCAGTATACATGCATTATAAGTGCGTCTTTTCATGTATGTGCGTTGTGTGTTAGGGTATGCATGACTCTGTAAACGACATTGTCTGCATTAGCAAGATGATCAATCTCCATAGGAAACACAAATCGTATGCTTCTTTTTAAAATGATTGTTATTCATACGGTTGGTATCTGTTTCTTCAATTAAGAACAATCAGTATGGGATCTTTTCTTTTTCCGTTTCTCTCTTCCAGAAATACATTGCTGATACGTAACATGTAACGGTAGCATTTGTGTTCGGTTTCTTCACCATTAAACCTAAAATATTCAATATCGAAAATTCCCTTCTCTGTGTGTGTTTGCAGTTCAACTTGATTCTTGTCACTGAATAGTAGAGCAACAAAGAAGGGAAGAGATTCAAGCTTGTATTTTGACTGCCTGACTTACTGGGTTTACACTGTGGAAGTCGCCGTGGAGCTTCTCAAGATTCAGTCTTTAATGAAGTTCCTTTCCTTGGATCACAGCATCTGATAACTTCCGAAAGTAGAGGCCTATTGGAATCATTATAGCCATAGCTGGAGTTAATGAGATATTCTGTAAGAAAGAGAAGATCCAAATGGTCAATAGATGAAGTTAGGAGTTAGGACCAGTGAAATATGGAAGGCCTTTAGCATATGAGCTTCAAAATCTCTGTAAATTGGCTTCGTTTTTAATTGGTTAAACTACTAAAATAGCCCCTCAACCAAAATACTTTTGTCAAAAAAGTCCCTATACTTTTTTGTCAGTACTTATTATGACTTAAATTATTCTATATAAAAAGTTCTATTGCTTTTCCTTTGAATCCTCGTCTTTTGGTTTCCGACGTCCACACCAAGTATGGAGGGAGTGTTACCCAGCATGCAAAATCCAATATTTGTGTATCAAAATTAATTTAACCAACCAAATATCACCAAAAATGAGAGAAATCCATACATTCATTATAACTTAGATGAACAAATTTATTCTCTTCCCCACCAAAACCTTCCATCTCTAAAACCCATACTCTCACTTGCGAATGTAATATTATCTAAATATATATATATTTTTAAAAAATTATCTTTTTAAATTATATATATCATTTCTCAAATAAATAAATTGAAATTAGGAAGGAATAATAACCCGTCAGAGTTTCTCTTTTAGTCAAAGTGAAAAAAGAACAAAAAAGAAGAAGCTATTCATTATTATTTAAGGGCAAATTTAATTAAAAATAGTAAAATTATTATTAAAATAATATTTCGGATAAAATGTAATATAATAAACTAAATGTTATTTTGCAATTTGTAATAGCCAAAACGTATTATTTTTATATTTTGAACAAAATGTAATGAAGAATAGCAAAATATATAGTTTGAAAATTGAAATGTTATTCAAAGAATATAGCAAAGATTTGGTGATTTTTATTATTTCATTTGGTTTAAAATGAATAAAATATCATTAAAAATTAAAGTAAAATTATCAAAAAAATATTTAATTACTTGAAGAGATGGCACATTATTTATTATAAAATCTTGACAGTATGAGTAATGTTATATTTCTGACTCAAAGGAAATTTTTAATCCATATATATAAATATAAATATAAATGTAATTTTAAAATATAAAATTACATTCGACAATCATAAATTTTATGAACTAATAATATCTATAATAATCTAATCCCACTTTGGGTGCAATCGAATCTTTAACTTCACAGTAGGGGCAAAGCCCCCCAGTGGAATGCATTAGCTGTCCACTCTTAGGTTGGGTAGTAAGAGTTGGAGAAGGGCAATCACTTATTCTCAAAATCAACATTCTTAAGTCGAAAGAGTTGGAGGGGGAAAGTTCTTTGCCGTTCTTGGTTTTCCTATAGCAGGATCCTCCAGAACCACAAGAATCCTTAGTTAGAATGGGATTCCAATTCAACACCTTTTGAGATTTCGAGAAGAGTTGCTCCTTAGAGAGCACATTACGATGAAATTTGTAAGCTGTGTTCCGGGGGGAGGGGAGTTATTGTCTATCGTTGGCCCCCTAAAATGGAAAAATTTTCTTTTAGACTGTTTGAAAATTTTAAAATTTTAAAATAGTAAAGGTAAAATTGTACTTTGGTTTCCCCTAAAAATGATAAAAATTTGATTTAATCCTTTAAAAATTATAAAGGTATAGGCTATTAAAATAGTGAAATTGCATTTTTACTATAATAAAAATTACAATTTTATTTCGGCCCCCTAAAAAAGTTTTCTGACTTCACCTCTACTTCATAGCTACAATAACTAATCTTATAGCCATTGTTGTTTTTAACCTTACCGAAAATAAACGTACAATCCATCCAAACTATGGTTAAGTCTTCGTAGTTTTATAATTCCAAACTCAAGCAATTAAATTTACCGACTAATCTTTTTACACAACTAAAATTGTTGAAATTGGACTAAATCAATTGATCAAATTGGTTAGGTTGAAAACCAATCAATACATCAATTTAAAGAAAATAATTGAATCAATTGATTCATGAATCAACATGGATTGATTGAAGCATGCTAATAACCTGTCGAATTGATTTTTTTTTATTTTTAATAATTATATTTACTTTTTTTTAAAATAATTTTTAATCATTTATTTAATTAAACCAATCAAACTAATTAAATTCATCAAACTAAAATTTGACAAATCCGACCACCTATTTAATTAAAAAACAATAAAGAGGACTAATTACCATTGACTAGTTGCAATTTTAGGATGAATACGTCCAATGACAAGATGACTTAAATCATTGACTTGTAATATTCTACGTCTTGCCAATTTATTGTTATTATTGATGGACCAAATTGAAAAATCAAAAGTTAATTATGACTTATCCAAGTCCTTAATTACTTCTATATTGCTACTGTCTTTTAATTCAACCATTCCGTTTTGGTAGTAAATCGGAATATTAAATTTTAAGTTTTATTTCAATGTAAATTTTAATTGTATAAATTGATTTCATTATTAAAATACATGGTATTAATTGGAATTATTGTTTGTTAAATTTTTAATTTAATTTTGGGATTTATTAAATGATGAATTGTTATATGTATTATATGGGATAATCTTACGATTCAATTTATAACATATATTTTTATTTTTATTTGTTTAATGATAGAAAAACAATAAATCCATTATTACAATACTGACTACTTTCGATTAAGCACATATTCACTGTAAGGCCCAAATTTTGCCCGAAGCCCAATAAATCAAATAAATAAATACAATACTCAATTACAGCCCAAATATTAAAACTCTAAAAGCCCAATTAGCCCACAACCTTAACTAATTTTCAGTAAAAAAAAAAGAGAAAAAAAACCTAGCCACCTCCACTTGCTCTACTTACACCTGCAAAAGTCAAAAGAAAAAAAAAACAAAAAAAGGGGCAGAAAAGAAGCAAGAAAATAAGGAAATAGATAATAGCAAATCCATGGTATTTCGACTATAAAGCCTGAAATCCCAGATTTTTTTTTGGGTACAAAAACAAGAATATTGTAAAAGGGGGAGATTTTTTTTTGATAAAAAAAAAAGAGATTGAAGAAAAAAAAGTGTAATCTCTCTGAAATTTAAAAAAAAAAACAGCAAGCAATAGAAAAAAAAGATAATAACAAAGCCATAAAAAAGAAGAAGTGCAAACCGGCTTAAGATTTTTTTCTTTTCTTTTTTATTTTATTATTTGAATCCATCTCTTCTCATTCATGTATTAAAATATATCAAGGTATATATATAAGAAATATATAAAAAAAAACATTTTTGAAATTTCTGGCCACCGTGCGCGGTGGCCGGCGACGGTGGTCGGCGGCGGCAGATGGCGGCGGACGGAGCCGGAGTTTGGTCGGAGGGAGAAGGCCTTAAGAGAGTTTGAGAGAAAGGGGTTAGTTTTTTTTTTATGAAATGGGAAAAATGAGTTTTTTTTAAGGAATTTTGACTTATATAGCCCCATCAAAACGACGTCGTTTTGGGTTTAAGCCACTAATGCCAAAACGACGTCGTTTTGGCTCTTAACCCATAGCCGACCCGCGACCCGACCCGCTCCAACTTCAAGATCCGCGTGTTTTCATTGGAGGGGCTATTTACGCGTTTAGCCCCTCCGCTTTTTATTACTTTGCAATTAAATTATTTTTTATTTTTAATTTGGCACCAAAATTTGTCGCAATTTTCAATTTAATCCTAGCTGATGCTGTGCATTTTATAAAGGGGGTTATTGCACTTTAGGCCCTCTGTTGTTTCACGCGCATTTAAATAGGCCCTTTTCTTTCCTTTTTTTTTAAATTTGCCCCAAAACTTCGTTTTTAATTCGAATTTAGTCTCTTTTTTAATTTAAGTTGATTTTTATATTATCTTTGTTACTTTAATTTTTAATATTAGTTCCAATAATATTATATATATTCTTTTAAATATACTCTTTTATTTTCTTTTATTATAAATATTATTATTTTATTTTCTTTACGTTATTATTATATCGTATCGTTTTTTTATCATATCATTATTATTTTTCATGTACACATTATTTTCATGATTATTATTGTGTTTATTTTTACTACTATTATTGTATTTATTATTAGTATTAGTATTATAATTACTATTATCATACTTATATGTATATATATTTATATGTAAAGTTATCAATGGTTATTTTAATATTATCATCATCTTAATATTAATATGTACTTATTTTTAACATATATATATATATCTATGTATATATTTATGAAGTATTATTAATAATTGTTTTGTAACATTATTATTATTTCTAATGTGTATGTATTATATATATTTAATACTATATTATGTATATATTATATTATATATATTTATTATATTTTTATGTATATATTTTTAATATCACATTATTCATATGTTTTTTTTTATATATTATCCCATGTAAATACTTTCAATACTACATTATGCATATATTTTTGTCTCTATTATATATATACTTTTAATATTCAATACTATTATTATGAATATGTTTTTGGTATACGTATGTATATTTTTATTTTTTTATTTTTTTCTTTATTCATATATTATTATCATTATTTTCTACATTATATTATTATTATTATTATTATTATTATCATTATCATTTTCATTGTCATTGCCATTTTTGTTGTTCCATGTTTTATTCATTTTCATTTATTCGTTAATTTGCTTATGTCTTCGATCATTTCATTTTCCTCATGCATTTGTTTATATTTACATATTACTGGTCTTGCTATTACTTCATCTTTTATAATTACTCATATTATCGTTTTTGACACTGTCGCACCTATTATGTTATTATTCATATTAATATTATAATTTGCTTTTATGTTTTACTATAAATCACGTTATTTTTCTTACTCAATATATTAAAACAATTCTTTCATAAAAGTAATATTCTGTATTAGGTAATTCGAGATAATCGTACCCTAACTTACTGGGTTTCGATTTTTCTTATTTAACCTAAATAATGGAATATTCCTTTTAATCACAATGTGAGTTTAAAAAAATGTTTATTTTTGGAGATACGGGGTGTGGTGCCCTAACTTATCGGGTATGACATGTTGTTACCTCGAAATAAGATTTTTCGTAAATAAAGGCAATACTCGGTGTTTGATGATTCGAGAATCATACCTTATCGTGCTGGGTTGTGATTTCTCGTTTGCTAAAAAACAATCGAATATTCCTTTAGGTTTTCACCCATACTTATTAAAAACCTTTCAAAACAAAGGATGTTCGATGATTGGATATTTGAGAATCGTGCCCTATCGTGTTGGGTTGCGCTTTTTCATTTATTATAAGCAATCGAAGATCCCTTTGAAGTTTCATCCACGTTTTCTAAAAACCCTTTAAAACGAAAGAAGTGTTTGATGTTTGGGCAGTTCGGGGAATAGTGCCCTATCGTGCTGGGTTGCAATCTCCCGTCTGACCGAAATAATCAAATATCTCTCCGGGATTTCACTCGTATTTTCCAAAGCGAGGCAATGATCAATGTTTGGGAATTCGAAGAATCGTACCCTACTGTACTGGGTTTCGATTTTTCGTTGGGCTAAATAGTTGAGCATCCTTTAGTGATTTTCGAATTATAAATTTTCGGACATCGAAACAAGAAGATTTTTGACGATTAACTCGGGTTATTCAACTTTTATTAAAAAAAGCCACATTTTAAAAACATTTTTTAATTTTAGACATAAGGACAGTATTTAATTGATTTGGTACCAATTTTGGGCGTAGTGAGGGTGCTAATCCTTCCTCATGCGTAACTGACTCCCGAGCTCGTTTTCTAAACTTTTTGTAGACCAAAATTGTTGTTTTAGTAAATCATAAATGTTTTATTAAAATAACCAAATTTTTAGGTGATCCGATCATACCAAAACAAAAGATCGGTGGCGAATCCATGCATTTGTTTTTCAAAAGTCGATTACCCCTTTTTTAAAATTTTAAAATTTTTAAATCGAGGAATGGTTTCGACAGCTTGGCGACTCCACTGGGGAATTTGAGAGTCGAGCCATAAAAATCAATTATTTACTGTCTTTTTGTCGAAAATCGAAAATCCATTTAAAAAAAATCATGTATCTTTCAATTGCATTTGATTGTGTGATTGTTTTAGTCAGGGTCTTGTAAAAAAGTACTGCATTTCATTGCATGACCACCGTGGTCACACCTTCTAAGTTGGAGTAAGAAACTACGCTTTCGTGAGGTTTTCACCTCCGCATGGGATAGTGGATTGCTTCCGGGGTACATCCGTACCTATGATTTCGAGAGATTTTCATCTCCGTATGGTCATAGGGAAATGTATCCCCCTGAACTGAACTCAATCTATATGAGCCTATAATGGGTGAGGATTGAGGAATCTGCTGGTTCAGGTACCTTATCTCTAGAACTAAACCGCATATAGTAAACCTTAGGAACCATCCTTGGATGAAGCCGCGTCGAGCCTTAGTACTTACCCCTATATGCGTCATAATTATCGTTTATGTGCTTGCATTCTATCGCTATTATTTGACACTAACCGGTGTTTTGTTTGGTTTTGTCTTTTTTGCATAACATTGCATACTAAAGGAGGCGTTAATCCGTATTCAATTACTAAGTTAGAAAATTTGACATGGAGAATGAATTTCTTAGTAAAGTCGAGGATAATGCGGCCGTTCGTGCATGGCCGGAGAGGCTGCAATCGGAGAGAGGGGATAGCTTGGCAGAAGGGTATGTATCGGAGTTGCAAGATTTCACTCGCGTCAATGTAGTACAGAACGAGCTGCAAGAGTTGAGAGACATTTGGGCTAGTTGGAATGAAGGAATCAAGCAATTGTTTTACCAAAATTATGGTGACGTATCCTACCTGCTAGACATTAGAGTGGATAAGAATTTATTTTGAGCCTTGGTGCAGTTTTGGAATTCTGCGTACAAGTGTTTCACTTTTGGAGAAGTGGATTTGGTACCTACCATGGAGGAATACACTACTTTGCTCAGGTGTCCCAAAATTCAGGTCCGGAAGACTTATGCTCGGGTTTTTAGTAGTCAGACTTTCGTGAAGAAACTGATGAGCATTTTTGGGATGAGCGAGCCTTGGGTCATTACTCGGATTCAGCAAAAAGGAGTAGCAAATGTATCCCTTGGGAGAATTTGCGAGATTTGATCTTGACACATCCAGATGAAAGAAAGAGGGTTGATATATTTGCCTTAAGCATCTACAGATTCGTGATCTTTCCTAAGGCTTTGAGGCACGTGGATGAGGCGGTCATTAACTTGTTTGATCGCCTTGAAAAGGGAATCACACCGGTACCAGCAATATTGGCAGAAACGTTCAGATCTTTGAGCTCATGTAGGAAGACAGGCAAGGGGCGATTCATTGGATGTGCACAATTATTGATGGCATGGTTCCACGGGCACTTTTGGAAGGTAGACAAAGTTTCCTATCGAGTCTTCTCCGAGGGTTATTTCCCATTGAAAGAAGAAGCAGCTATACAGAGGAGAGAGGATATCTCAGAGGAGAAGTGGATGGACATTCTTCAGAACCTCAAGGAGGGGGATATCGAGTGGAGAGCTTATTGGATGGTTCTTGACGAGATCATGTACCGATGTGGTAACTTTGATTAGGTGCCATTGTTAGGAATTTGGGGAGCTATCGGGTATACTCCAATGTTAACCTTGAGGCAATATAAGTCGAGGCAGTTTGTACCCGCGACCTATGGGCTTGCTCAGAGTGAATTCTCATTTAAAGGTGCTCATTATAAGAAGAGAGTTTGGGAGTTATCGGATGCTTGTAAACTAACTTGTTGGATGAAGAGGTTAGCCGCCGGTTCCATAGTAACGCCCGAGTATAGCGAGTGGTTTAGGAAGAGGATTAATGATAATATTCCTAGGCCAAGCTTGGAGAATGCTCGACCTATCGGGGAACAATTAAAAATCGCCCCATCAAAATTGGAAATTATAAGGCAAGATTTCGAGAAGAAGAGTTCAGAGCTCAGGAAGAAGATCGAACAGTTAGAAGAGGAGAAGATGCATCTAAGGTTAGACGCTGATGTTCAGAGGTCAGAGGCTGAGAAATGGAGAAAAGGAAAAACTAAGGCCGAAGAAGACCTAAACAGCTTGAAGACAGACTACAAGAAGCTGCGCCTATCTATGAGGACTGCGGGTTTAGGTAAGACTTTCGAACAATAGCGCCACGAAATTCGAGAAGAAAAAGCCAATACCGATCGGCGAAAAAGAAAATTTCGAGAAGCTCAGGCACGAAACGAAGATTTGGAGAAGAGTCTGTCGAAGAGCAGAAACGAGCGAGGTGAACTAAAGGCTAGAGTGGCAAAACTCGAGAAGTCTCTGCATCAGTACCGAAACCGCAACACCGCAATAGAGCTAAGGGCAAGCTTGAGCCAGATAGAAGAGATGAAAGGAAAAATAGGAGAGTTAGAGGCATCACTACAGAACTGTGAGATGCAGATCCAGTTTTTCGAGGCAAATGATGATCGTTGGAAAGAGCAGCTTCACCATGCGCAGGACCAAGTCAGAAACAGAGATTACCTTATGGGGGAAGCCATAACCCACGTTCGGGAGGTAGCAGACTACTTACAAACTTTAGCGGTTCAAGCGGACATACTGAGCGTGAAGTATGAGTTGGAGTCGGATCGCGGACAAGAGTTGGCCTCATTGCTTAGAAAAATTAAGACTTTAAATGTTAGAGCGAAATTTTATTTGTAATTTGACTTTATGTAAAAGATTTTATTTTCGAGTGAAATTTTCTAAGGGCAATTGAATCAAAATTGATGCCTCCTTTACATTCATGCATTTGCATTACATCATATCATTATGCATTAAAGGCCATAAGAGTTTTCTAATTAATTAATTAAAAATTATTTCAGTAACCTGGAAACTAACGAAAACCAACCAACTACGCACTCCTAAGGTACAAGAAAAAAATCAATGGATAAGAGACTCGAGAAATTGGAGCAAATGCAAAAGGACATGCAAGAACAAATGCAGTCTCAGATAGAAGAGCAGCTAGCCAAGATTCAACGAGAGATGAAGGAGCAAATGATGGAGTCCCAGAGAGAAATGATGTCCCAGTTATCCAAATTGCTGTTGGGAGGAATGGATAAGGGAAAGGGCCCCATGGACCAAGTTGAGGAAACGAATGAAGATCTCCAATACCCCCTGGCTTTACTCTGACGCATGTATCGATGAAGCCCGAGATTGACCTACAAAAACCATCGGTCGCAATCATACCCCAGCAAGTTCAGGCTGGAGCTTCAATTCCGATGAACTTTCAAGCCGGCTCAGGCTCTAACTTTGTCAACAACCCGAACTATTCGCCCGTTCCCGACTTGGGTGAAGCTGCTGAAGAGGAAAAGGTGAGGATGGATTCGCAAAAACAATTAGAAGAACGTTGTAGATGGCTCGAGGAAAAATTCAAAGCCATGGAGAGCGCGGATCATCATCAAGGGATTGATGCCAAGGATCTGAGTCTGGTCCCAGATTTAGTCCTCCCCCCTAAATTCAAAATGCCTGAATTCGAGAAATATAATGGAACAAGTTGCCCTGAAGCCCACATCACCATGTTCTGTAGGCGAATGACGGGATATGTTAACAATGACCAGCTACTAATCCACTGCTTTCAAGATAGTCTGGTTGGAGCGGCATCTAAGTGGTATAATCAACTGAGCCGAGCCAAGATTAACTCATGGAAGGACCTGGCTCAGGCCTTTATGAAGCAATACAATCATGTGACGGACATTATCCCTGACAGAATCACTCTCCAGAATATGGAAAAAAAGTCAAATGAAAGCTTCAGACAGTATGCACAAAGGTGGAGAGAGGTGGCCATACAAGTTTAGCCGCCACTTCTAGAAAAGGAGACGACAATGCTCTTTATCAATACCTTGAAAGCCCCTTTTATCACCCATATGTTAGGAAACGCCACAAAAAGCTTCTCCGACATAGTGATGACGGGGGACATGATCGAGAATGCTGTGAGGAGCGGCAAAATAGAGTCGGGACAGAGTGCCAGAAAGTCGGCCCCAAGGAAAAGGGACAATGAAGTAAACAACACGAGCACATTCAACAAGGGGCAGTCCAAGTCAATTACCGTGAATCAACCCAAAACGGTGACTACCAATCAACAAAGCTCTGTAAGACAAGAATCCAATTCGAGAAAGAACACAGAAAGGCCACAATTCACCTCTATACCCATGAGATATAGGGAGTTGTACCAGAACCTGTTCAACGCTCATGTAGTATCCCCTTTCTACCCAGAGCCACTGCAGCCCCCGATCCCAAATGGTATGACACAAACGCCTAATGTGAATACTACGCGGGAATTATCGGGCACTCAATCGAGAATTGCACTGCGTTCAAGAAAGTAGTCGAAAGACTCATTAAGGTGGGGATTGTGAGATTTGATGACCCAGCCACGCCCAATGTAGCAGGAAACCCACTCCCCAATCATACCGACCAATGAGTGAATGGGATAAGTGAAAGCTTGAACAAGAAGACCAAATATGAGGTGGCAGAAGTTAGGACCCCGTTGAGGCGGGTATGGAAGGAGATGGCCAAGAGAGGATTGATTGTCTTGGACTAGAGGGAAGAATCCAAAGAAGAAAGAAACTACTGTGAGTTTCACGACAAGGTGGGGCATGAAATCCAAGATTGCGTGGAGTTCAGAGCCCTAGTATAAAACATGATGAACAATAAAGAAATTGAATTCTATGAAGAGAACGAAAACCCCGTAGAGGGAGATATATGTGCATCAGAGGGAGAATCGACGGCACAAAATCGAACGCCTAACTATCCCGTAGTGATTATTTTGAGACCAAAAAATAATGAAGCCGGAGTACAAATGCCCCCGAGGGTCATAATCCAAAGACCTGCAGTTTTCCCTTACAAAGACAGCAAAAAGGTCCCATGGAATTATGATTGCAGTGTGATGATGCTGGAAAAGGAGAGCCCTGTTGACGCTTCAAGAGGGGACCAAGGCAAGGGTTTCTATACACGTAGTAGGAGGCGTTACGATACGGCAAATGAGGAGGTGCAGCCCACAAAAGGAAAAGCCCAGGTGGTTGAGGAAATGAAGGGAAAAGTAACCAGACCTATTAATGAGCCAGTTAACGAAGAGGAGGCCAAGGAGTTTTTAAAATTCCTAAAGCATAGCGAATACAGCGTGGTGGAACAGCTACGTAAACAACCAGCTCGTATTTCGGTGTTGGCCTTACTTCTAAGCTCAGAAGTTCATCGTAGCGCGCTAATGAAGGTCTTAAACGAGACATACGTTGCCAATGACATATCCGTTAACAAGCTGGACCGTTTGGTGAACAACATAAGTGCCGAAAATTATATCTTCTTTAATGACGACGAAATACCACTCGGGGGCATGGGGTCGACTAAAACTTTGCATATCACCACGCGCTGTAAAGGGTACACGCTGCCAGACGTACTGATTGACAATGGGTCGGCTTTGAACGTCCTGCCTTTGACCACGCTGAATAGATTACCTATAGACAGCTCTCACATGAATGAGTGCCAGAACATCGTAAAAGCATTTGATGGCACGGAGAGAAAGGTGATGGGCAGAATCGAGGTACCTCTTCAGATTGGGCCAAACACATATGAGGTGGATTTCCTCGTAATGGACATCAAGCCCTCATACAATTGCTTGTTGGGAAGGCCCTGGATACATTCGGCTGGGGCAGTGTCTTCCTCGTTGCATCAGAAATTGAAGCTAGTATCGGAAGGAAGATTGATAACGATCAAGGCTGAGGAGGATATTATTGCAACTGTGAGCAATAATGCACCCTATTTGGAGACAGATGACGAAGCAATCGAATGCTCATTTCGATCTTTGGAATTTGTTAATGCGATGTTCATCGCCGAGGGAAGCAAAATTCTGGTGCCAAAATTGTCTAAAACCACGAGGATGAGCCTCCAGCTGACGATCGGAAGAGGGGCCCTACCCGGAAGGGGACTTGGGAGACATCTGCAAGGAAGGGTTAAAACGTCAATGCCGAAAGACAAGAGAGACCGCTTCGGTTTAGGATTTAAGCCGGATGCAAAATAAAAGAGAAGGAAGCTGGAAAAGAAGCAAGAAAGAAGAAGAACTCGATTAACGGGGAAGACAATTAAGTGGGAACTAATGACATTCCCCCATATATCGAAAACATTTGTGTCTGGGGGAATTATTCATCCCGAGAGAGACACACCAATGACGGAAGCTATAGAAGAAAGGCTGGAAAGCTTGGACATCAATGTCATATGCGAAGAGGAGACCGGAAGAGAGAATTTGTCGGGTATTTGCCTCTGCAAGCCTGGAAGTGTTCTGGACAACTAGACTGCAGAAGAGATTCCTGTAGCTTTTAGAACGGATTCAGAGTAATGTTCAAAACACACTTATTGCTCTAGGCCTAGGAGTAATAAGAATCTTTTATGAAATAGGCCGATGTTTAAAAACGACATTTTAATAAAATGTACGGTTATTATCATTTTTGAGCAAATGTTATCTCGTCCTTTCAATTCCATTCATAACCATACAAATGATTACTTTTGAATTCTTTTATTCTTGAAACATTCTTCTAAATATTCTTTCATTCGTCATTCATAATCATATCACATAAATAAATGTTTTAAATTCTTTTGATTCTTTGTATCTGCCTTCGTCTTCATAATAGATCCCCAGATATTAATGATACGAATGACACTGCTAGTGACTCAGAATTTCTTTTCGAGCAAGATGTGTATATAGATGATTCTCAGGATTTTGAAGATGACCAAGGCTGTAACCTATCTCATGATTTGTTAAAGATGGTAGAACAAGACGAGAAACAAATCCTACCTCACAAAGAATCAGTCGAAATTGTGAGTTTAGGAGAAGGACAAGAGGTGAAGATCGGAACATGTATCACCACGGAGATGAAGCGAGACCTCATTGAATTACTTCAAGAATTCAAAGATGTCTTCGCATGGTCATACCAAGATATGCCCGGGTTGGACACTGACATCGTGGTGCATCGACTCCCCATAAAAGAAGAGTGTAAGCCTGTTCAGCAAAAACTCTGAAGAACGAGGCTCGACGTTTTGCTAAAAATAAAAGAAGAAGTTCGAAAGCAGTTTGATGCTGGATTCCTGAAGGTGGTAAAATACTCAGATTGGGTAGCCAACATCGTCCCTGTCCCTAAGAAAGATGGAAAAGTGCGAATGTGTGTGGACTACAGAGATTTGAATAAAGCCATCCCAAAAGATAATTTCCCACTACCTCATATCGACACCCTAGTGGACAACACGGCGGGACACTCACTGTTTTCATTTATAGATGGTTTTTTGGGATATAACCAGATTAAGATGCATCCTGAAGATATGGAGAAAACCACATTTGTAACTATGTGGGGCACGTTCTGCTACAAGGTGATGCCGTTTGGACTGAAGAATGCGGGGGCAACTTATCAAAGAGCCATGGTAACCCTTTTTCACGACATGATGCA
The DNA here is from genome assembly GCF_007990345.1 of Gossypium hirsutum. Classification (NCBI taxonomy): domain Eukaryota; kingdom Viridiplantae; phylum Streptophyta; class Magnoliopsida; order Malvales; family Malvaceae; genus Gossypium; species Gossypium hirsutum. The sequence goes on from NC_053427.1 coordinate 84,796,251, forward strand.
TAAAGAATTCGAGGTCTATGTTGATGACATGATAGCTAAATCTTGAACAGAGAAGGAGCACATACAAGTCCTGGGGAAATTGTTCTTGAGGTTGAGGAAGTTTCAGCTAAAACTCAACCCCGCCAAATGTACCTTTAGAGCCAAGTCTGGAAAGTTGCTCGGATTAGTGGTTAGTGAGAAAGGGATCGAGATTGATCCAGACAAAGTTAAAGCCATACAAGAGCTATCCCCCCCGCGCACTCAGAAAGAAGTTCGAGGCTTTCTAGGAAGATTAAATTACATTACTCGGTTCATTTCACAACTGACCAAGAAATGTGACCCTGTCTTTCGCCTCCTTAAGAAACATAACCCAGGTGAATGGAATGAAGAATGCCAAAGGGATTTCGACAAGGTCAAACAGTATTTATCCAACGTCCCGGTGCTGATGCCACCTAACCCCGATAAGCCGTTGATACTATATTTGGCAGTATTTGAGAACTCCATGGGATGTGTATTGGGTCAGCATGACGAGTCGGGGAGGAAAGAAAAAGCTGTTTACTATCTCAGTAAAAAGTTCACGGAATGTGAGGTAAGGTACCCGCCGATAGAGAAGTTGTGTTGTGCCCTAATTTGGACAACCTAAAGACTGAGGCAGTATATGTTATATCACACCACTTGGCTTATCTCAAAATTGGACCCCTTAAAGTACATGATGGAGTCAATAGCTTTGAATGGAAGGATGGCCCGATGGCAGATTCTACATTCTGAATTCGACATAGTCTATGTGAACTAGAAAGCAGTAAAAAGAAGTGCAATAGTAGATTTTCTGGCCAGTAGAGCCTTGGAAGACTACGAGCCTTTGAACTTTGACTTCCCGAATGAAGACCTAATGTGTGTTGCTACCATTGAAGAAGGTGCCCTGGAAGAACTTCCTTGGAAATTAAACTTCGATGGGGCGTCAAATGCTGTGGGCAATGGAATCGGGGTTGTCTTGGTATCCCCAAATGGAGATCATTATCTATTCACTAGTAAATTAGATTTTGATTGTACGAATAACATGGCGGAATACGAGGCGTGTATCATGAGAGTCCGTGCAGCTATAGAATGCAAGATTAAAGTGCTAGAGGTGTATGGAGATTCTGCGCTAGTGATTTATCAACTCAAAGGAGAATGAGATACTAGAGACCCCAAGTTAATCGATTATCAAAAGCTGGTCCTGGAATTGGTTAAAGAGTTTGATGACATTACCTTCCACTACCTTCCATGAGACGAAAATCAGATGACTGATGCTTTGGCTACCTTAGCCTCCATGATCAAGGTGAACAAACAAGAAGATGTCAAACCCATCTGGATGAGTATTTATGAAACTCTGGCCCACTGTTATAATATTGAAGAAGATGAAGAGAGAGATGATCACCCTTGGTATCACGATATATTGCAATACATGAAAAATTGTGAATACCCGGACCAGGCAAGCGAGAATGACAAAAGAACGCTAAGAAGATTGGCTATCGACTATGTCTTAGATGGAGATATCCTATACAAAAGAAGAAAGGATCAAGTGCTACTAAGATGTGTAGATGCTGTAGAGGCTAAGAAAATCTTGGAAGAAGTCCATGAAGGAGTCTGTGGGACACATGCTAATGGCTTTACAATGACCAGGCAAATTATGAGATTCGGGTACTATTGGTCCACCATGGAAGGAGACTGTGTCAATTACGCTAAGAGATGTCATAAGTGTCAAATCTACGGAGACAAAATTCATGTGCCTCCTTCACCGCTGCATGTCATGGTTTCTCAATAGCCATTCTCTATGTGGGGCATGGATGTGATTGGACCAATATCGCCGAAAGCTTCCAATGGGCATCAGTTCATTTTCGCGGTTATCGACTACTTCACCAAATGGGTAGAAGCCGCTTCGTATGCTAGTGTGACCAAGTCGACAGTGAGCAAGTTTCTGAAAAAGGAGATTATATGACGATATGAAATGCCAGAAAGGATTATATCTGATAATGCATTAAACTTGAACAATAGTATGATAGCGAAAGTCTGCAGTCAATTCAAGATCAGACATCACAACTCGTCACCATATCGCCCAAAGATGAACGGGGCAGTGGAAGCGGCCAATAAAAACATTAAGAAAATTGTGGGGAAGATGACCGAAACCTACAGAGACTGGCATGAGAAGTTACCATTTGCCCTCTTTGCTTATCGAACGTCAGTTAGAACTTCAACTGGGGCAACCCCTTTCTCTTTGGTCTACGGAATGGAAGCGGTGTTGCCAATCGAAGTCGAGATCCCGTCTCTTCGAGTGTTGTCAGAGTTAAAGTTAGAAGAAGCTGAATGGATCCAGTCTCGATATGATCAATTGAACCTAATTGAGGAAAAGAGGTTAAGATCTATCCGTCATGGTCAGATGTACCAAAAGCGAATGATGCGGGCTTATAACAAAAAGGTTCGCCCTAGAGAATTCCACGAGGGAGACCTGCTTTTGAAAAAGATCCTTCCCATATAGAAGGACTTTCGAGGGAAATGGATGCCTAATTGGGAAGGGCCTTACGTGGTGAAGAAAGCTTTCTCTAGAGGAGCATTGATTCTAGCCGAGATGGACGGTAGAAACTTGCCCAATCCTGTAAACTCGGATTCGGTCAAGAAGTATTTCACCTGAAGAAAGGGCGGCCAGAGTGAAAACCCGCAAAGGGCGCTCTGAATTCGCAAAAAAAAAAAAGAAAGAGGCAAATGTGAAAACCCGCAAAGGGCACTTTGGAACCAAAAGGGCCTTTGAGTTGAAAACCCGAAAACGGGAAGCTCAAATTTTGAATATGGGGCATATGACAGTCTTGTCCTCCCGAAATTAGCAAGACAGAAGAATATTACACCCTGGAGCATCAACAAAAGACGCGGGATCTCCTGAACACACATTTGGTTCGAATGAGCCTTTGAGAAACTAGAATAGTGAAGCTCGTGCTGCGATATCTGGGGCACATTTTCCTCATTTTATTTTGAGCCTTACCAGATTTGTTGTCTTGTTTAATGTATTCACTTCAAGTTTTGCTCAATAAAATTCCATCTTGTCCATTATGATAATCTCTTTCGAGCATTTTTTTGTTGAAATCACGATTTTTGGACTTCTAACATTCATATAAAAGAGGTTACGCATATTACTCTGGAAAGTTTCTAAACAGTACAAGGACCTGAAGCAGGGCCACTAGGTAGAATTAACCAGACTCAAAAGCGGGAAACATTGGAGAAAGAATAGTCCAAGTTGTGACTATTTCTTTGAATCTTCTATCAAAGATAACGACTAAGCAGGAAGACACGATAGTGCATCGATGATAGAACCCGGATGAACTATTAGCAACGATACATTAAACATTTAAAAAGAAACCACTCTCATGATATTTATACATTCGTAATCATTCATTTAGTTAGGAGCATTTGGCTCATTCGAGTCATGGCATCCTAATCATTAGGCATAAACTCATATGCATTATACAGGTTAAGTCCTTCAAGGGACAATGAAGATCGATGTGCCTTTATCCCCTAAACAGTAGGGTAACATGCTAAAGCATAGTAGATCTAACCTTCCTTGAAACAGATAACAGATTTGGCGTCTCTGTAACGGCGGAGAGCAGATCGAAGATGATTTGGCATCTCTGTAGCGGCGGAGAGCAGATCGAAGATAACAGATTTGGCATCTCTGTAGTGGCAGAGAACAGATCAAAGATAACAGATTTGGCATCTCTGTAGCGGCGGAGAGCAGATCGAAGATAACAGATTTGGCGTCTCTGTAGCGACGGAGAGCAGATCGAAGATAGCAGATTTGGCGTCTCTGTAGCGGCAGAGAGCAGATCGAAGATAACAGATTTGACATCTCCGTAGCGGTGGAGAGCAGATCGAAGATAACAGATTTGGCGTCTCTGTAGCGGCGGAGAGCAGATCGAAGATGATTTGGCATCTCTGTAGCGGCAGAGAACAGATCGAAGATAACAGATTTGGCGTCTTTGTAGCAGCAGAGAGCAGATCGAAGATAACAGATTTGGCGTCTCTGTAGCGGCGGAGAGCAGATCGAAGGTAACAGATTTGGCGTCTCTGTAGCGGCAGAGAGCAGATCGAAAATAACAGATCGGTGTTCTTGAGTTTTCAGGAAGCAAGTTGAAGATAGCAAATTTAACACTCCTAAAGACATCAGAATACGTTTAGGGAAGATGAGGAGCAAGATTTTGAGATTTAACCAGACCGGGCAAATTTGGTCCTTTTTATAGTCTTTGCTCCATTCTCGTTACACGACAATGAGCAAAGAGGGGTAGCTGTAAGGCCCAAACTTTGCCCGAGGCCCAATAAACCAAATAAATAAATACAATACCCAATTACAGCCCAAATATTAAAACCCTAAAAGCCCAATTAACCCACAACCTTAACTAATTTTTAGTAAAAAAAAAGAGAAAAAAAAACCTAGCCACCTCCACTTGCTCCACTTACACTTGCAAAAGTCAAAAGAAGAAAAAACAAAAAAAGGGGCAGAAAAGAAGCAAGAAAACAAGGAAATAGATAATAGCAAATCCATGGTATTTCGGCTATAAAGACTGAAATCCCGAATTTTTTTCGGTACAAGAACAAGAATATTGTAAAAGGGGGGGATTTTTTTGATAAAAAAAAGAGATTGAAGAAAAAAAGTGTAATCTCTCTGAAGATTTTTCTTTAAAAAAAACAGCAAGCAATAGAAAAAAAAAAGATAATAACAAAGCCATCAAAAAAAAGAAGAAGTGCAAACCGGCATAAGGTTTTTTTTCTTTTTTATTTTATTATTCGAATCCATTTCTTCTCATTCATGTATTAAAATATATCAAGGTATATATATAAGAAATATAAAAAAAAACCTTTTTGAAATTTCCGACCACCGTGCGCGGTGGCCGGCGGCGGAGGATGGCGGCGGACGGAGCCGGAGTTTGGTCGGAGGGAGAAGGCCTTAAGAGAGTTTGAGAGAAAGGGGTTAGTTTTTTTTTATGAAATGGGAAAAATGAGTTTTTTTTTAGGAATTTTGACTTATATAGCCCCATCAAAACGATGTCGTTTTGGGTTTAAGCCACTAATGCCAAAACGACGTCGTTTTGGCTCTTAACCCATGGCCGACCCTCGACCCGGCCCGCTCTAACTTCAGGATCCGCGTGTTTTCATTGGAGGGGCTATTTGCGCGTTTAGCCCCTCCGCTTTTTATTACTTTGCAATTAAATTATTTTTTATTTTTAATTTGGCACCAAAATTTGTCACAATTTTCAATTTAATCCTAGCTGATGCTGTGCATTTTATAAAGGGGGTTATTGCACTTTAGGCCCTCTGTTGTTTCACGTGCATTTAAATAGGCCCTTTTCTTTTTTTTTAAATTTGCCCCAAAACTTCGTTTTTAATTCGAATTTTAAAATTTTAAAATTTTAAAATTTTAAAATCGAGGAATGGTTTCAACATTCACCATGGGCCAATCACCTTTTTCTCTACCTGAAAATTGGCAGTCGAGGTCAACTATATATGTAATTCAATCAAATCAATTTTATTCGGGTGAATTTAAGTTTTTTTTTTTAAAACTAATCACAGGTTTTATTTTATTTTATTTGAATCATCAAATTTAAGACTAATCAAAGTCTTTTTTATTTATTTGAATAATGTAAATATATATCCATTCGAAAATGCTGATAGATGTTTAGTTTCTTATGTTTTAGAACAATAACTGCAGAATTTATTGTCCAATTGATTGCAAATGATAGAATGACATTATTATGGAATCGTTGATTGAGCCTTATTTTAATTGATATGAGTATTGTTATCAATGTGAAAGAATTATAAAATGCTGACAATGTGGTGGAATAGGCTTGCTATACAATTGTTAAATCAAATAAGAATTTCATTAATATTTTTTTTTGTAAATTTGTTGGGATTTGTGTTTTGATTTTGTGATGGTTTATTTGTAAATTTTTATATAGATTGAATAAATAAATATTTTTGAATGATTATTTGATTTTTTTGCATGATGTTTTTAGATGTTGTTTTTATGTAAAACAAAATGTATAAACAAATATTTGTTCATTGGTTACTTAAAAGTTAATTAATATTAAGTTGTATAAACAAATATTTTTTGCATGATGTTTTTATATGATATTTTACTGAAATGATTCCATGATTACATAATATTGTAATTAATAAACGAATAATCAAAACTTAATTACAGATTATTTGAGCCCTAATTATATCCAATTAGTCCTTTTGTTAGTTCGACATAACCCAAAACGGGTTGGATATAGAACCGATACTTTGAAACGAATGAAAATGATGATTAAGATAAATATATTGTATATATTAGTATCCGTAATGAATGCGTTTTTTAGCTTAAGTACAAAAGACGACTTAGAAATTAAATTAAATTATTCAAATTGTTATTTTCTTGATTGAAATTAAATAATTGAAATTCAAAGTGGAAATTAAATTAATTAGTCATCACAATTTTATTAACGATGTATTTAAATATATTTATCTTTAATAAAATTAGAATTAGATTGAGAAAATAATTTAATTGAGCAGATTAACTAAATTAATTAGATAATATTTTGGAAAATAAAAAAGTAGTTATTAAGTCGTTAAATTATAAGTGATAGTTAAATGTCTAGATAGCATAAACACGCATCCGTTATTTATATTTTCATTGTAAATATAAACTTTCAAGTAACTTATGCATGAAATGAGTCCACTTACAATAATGGAATATGACCATAAGTCATTTGTTCGAGACAAATTAATTTATATTACTAGCATAAGTAATGATAATTTTCATTATGAAAAATATAATGGTGATCATGAGATAAAAAGGGATCAAATCAGATTAATGGATATCCCTTGAGGTAACAAACAAGGTCATTAGACTAAAGTTAAAAATAAATAACTTTGGTAATGACGTATAATAGAGAGTTTAGTTATAATATTTTTAGTAAATTGACTCCATGATTAAATAATTATGTAATTAATAGGCAAAGCATTGGAACTTAATTACAAATTAATTTAACCCTAATTATATATTTCCAATCACCCCTTTCGCCAGTTCACTATTACTTTGAATGGATTGCACGGAAAATGTAACACTCCTCGCCCATATCCCTTACCGGAACAGGGTTTGAGGTGTTACCCGACTTAAACTCAGTCAATCACACAAAAATCGTGCTGAAAAATTTCAATCAATTTAAAACTTTTCTTTTCACATGCAATCTATCCCATATATGAGCTTACGAGGTCCAAAACATTAAAACCCTATACATGCCATAGACTCGAAATACTAGGATTTACTTACACCGATAATGTGAGCTCGACAGTGTGATAATATTTCCGGCGAACTCCAACCCGAGTAGGTAACTGAAGTCAACAATCTATAAAACAGAGGAATGTAACAATGGAGTAAACTTTCATAAGCTTAGTAAGTCTTAAGCAATGCAAACAAATAAACGCAATTATACTTCGATTATTCAATTTCTTAAGTGGCCATATTCCAGGTATATTGCCATCTGGCCGAATACACACAAACACATAATGCACGTTCAGCATTCTTATCACACTTAATCTAAATTCGTATAACATAATTAAATCGAATACTTTCACATACTTTCACACCCTGACCCGGTGTATCATGATCATATATATAGTTATAACATTTATTCACGTATGTATCACAATGCATGCTTATGATTCATTGCAGATCAAACTCACATATGAGTACATAATGCGTACCTAGCCTACTTAACGTACTGAATGTATTCATTTGTCAACCTAACACGAGGTACCTTAGTCATGGATTTTTCTCAAATCACCGGCATTTCGCCTGTTAGGCTCGAGGCCTGATATCAGTTCACCGGCATTATAGCCTTCTAGGCTCGAAGGCCCGAATAGTATCTCACCGGCATTATAGTTTGCTAAGCTCAAAGGCCCGAATAATCAAGTCAACAAGTTTCATATAACATATTCATATCAATTAAGTACTAACATCATTCGAACGTATATAATTATACATCTCAAACACTTTTCTTTCATCTCATTTTCACACTTAGCATTTGATAGCTTATGCATAACATTTCACTCACGTTCATTTCAAACTTATCATTCGATTATAAAAGCATATTCCATTTTTACCAACATGTTATACTTGCCATTAGGCCATATAGGCATGATACAATACACTATCATTTCATCTTTAACATTTGGCTAAACCCTTATCTTACAAGGAACACCGAATTCACATAACATATCATTTCACCGGCATTACGCTTGCTAGGCACGAAGGCCCGAATACACATCACCGGCACGAAGCCTGCTAGGCACGAAGGCCCGAATACACATCACCGGCACGAAGCCTGCTAGGCACGAAGGCCCGAATATAATACCAGCACTAGGCCTGCGGGATTTATCCCGGATATAATATCAGCACGAAGCCTGCAGGATTTAACCTGGATATTTTACTAGCACGAAGCCTGCGGGTCTTTAAGCCCGGATATAATACCAGCAAGAAGCCTGCGGGATTTAACCCGGATATAATACCAGCACGAAGCCTGCGGGATTTAACCCGGATATTTTACCAGCACGAAGCCTGCGGGTCTTTAAGCCCGGATATAATACCAGCACGAAGCCTGCGGGATTTAACCCGGATATAATACTAGCACGAAGCCTGCGAAATTTAACCCGGATATTTTACCAGCACGAAGCCTGCGGGTTTTTAAGCCCGGATATAATACCAGCACGAAGCCTGCGGGATTTAACCCGGATATAATACTAGCACGAAGCCTGCGGGATTTAACCCGGATATACATCGAATATCATGCATATTTAATCATATTTTAACACCTCTCATTCAACATATCACATTAGTAGTCATTTGCTACATTCGAATATAAGCTCCTTATGAACACCATCATTTACATTTCGGTTCAAAAGTCATACGTAAATATCACATATCCATTTCACCATTCAAACTTAACCCATAGTGACCATTCGACTCTAAGTCATATACATAAATTATTTATCGCACAACTTAATTCAGGTAGAACCAAAAGGTTACAATTCATCTAATATGTACATATTGCTCACTGATTCGTACACAACCTTTCAAATTAGCAATTAGAAGATGGTTCTGCACATAGCCCATCCTTATCGATAATTTACGATGGTTTTACCCTTACTCACATATAGGCATTTTTACCTATGCTTCTCAATTCACATTTGTGATTCAATTCCAATAGATTTAACATGCATAAGTACATATCGCATACTTGACCAACTTAATGTATTTGAATGAATTCGATTGTCGATTTAACACAAGGTCTCATAGTTGAACATAAACATGAAACCATTTCTTATACGTTCGATTCACATCAATCATCAAATTCATTTAATTTACATGTACTTAATTAGGTTGTTCGTACCTGAATAATTTACTATACGGAACGAATCCACATATAGTATTAGCCCATAGTCTTATAGCACCACACTTTTAATAGTTTATCGGCAATTTGCCTGCACATCATGGTTTCCTTTAGATATTCAATAATCACAATCGTGATATCTCCACCAGCACATATACGGCATAGTTTATTCATTGTAACACTCATTTAGTGCATCAAATTTCCAAATCCAATTCAACTTAGGCATAATAGCCATAATCAGCTTATAGCCTTAAATCATTACATATTCGGCACATTAACTAAATAAAATTTACATTCCCTTTACCATATTAATTTAACTCTTAGGCATATAAAAATGAATCAAGCTTAAACACTTAAGAACTTACCTTGAATGTTGCCGAACGATTACAACGGCTATTCGATTACTTTCTCTTTTCCCTTATCCGAATTTTGCCCCTCTATGCTCTTGAGCTTAAATTCAAAGATTTTAAACTAGTCATTATTCGACTCTTCGAGCATCACTTTCAAAATATAATATATATACATATATATATATTCGAGTTTCACACCTACTGATCATAGTAAGCTTATAAGAAATCAATAAGCAACTCATTAACAAATTTTTGTCAATGTTTACCACATAATCATAATATCACTGCAAGCTGTCTTCCTGAGCAACAGTCACTAAATAATTTATAACTGGAGCTACGAAACTCCAAATAAAGTACCGTTAATTTTCCCTGAAGATAGACTCATACATCTTTCATCCATAAAATTTTCAGAATTTTTGGTTTGGCCAATCAATACCAGATTTTTCTTAAAGTTTCCCTTGTTTCACTGTTTGACTAATCTAACCACTCCTCACTACGAATCAAATTGCTCATTATACAGAATTCAAAATATGTTTTCGTTTATTTCATTTGAAACTAGACTCATTAAGGAGTCTAAGAATATAAATTTCATCTTATGAACATTTTTTTACAATTTATAATGATTTTATAAAGACAGAACAGAGGATCTGGAAGTCATTCTGACCCTGTCCCACATCACTTCAAATATCTCATCATTGGCAATTCTTTTGCTTACACGGTTTCTTTTATAAGAAACTAAACTCATTAAGCTTTAATTACATAATTTATTCAGCTTCTAAATCATCTCCCACAATTTATGGTGATTTTCCAAAATCACATTACTGCTGCTGTCTCAAACAGATTTATTACCAAATCACTCTTTCACACATACCTTGCATGCATGTTATTTAAACATGCATATCACCAATCAATCATCACATATCTATAATTTTACTTAAGCATAATCTTCATTTCATCATTTTAAAGCACAACATGTTAGCCGATTTTTCCCTTAGCATCTAAGGCACATGCATGCTCATTTGCTTGGCTCAACTTCACCTATCTTCCATTTTTCATCAAAAGGACATGAAACAACAACCATTTCCTTCATTTTAATTCATGACCGAATGCTCACAACACAACCAAAAATCAAAATATGCTTCATGAGTTAGGGTAGAATCAAGAAGAACTCATAAACATCAAGATAGAAGCAAACTACCATGAACTTACCTTGGATTTTTCTTCCCCAAGTGACCGAATATTCAAGAGCTCTTTTCCTCTCCTTTCTCTTCTATTTTCAGCTTTCATGAACAAGAATGAACAAAAACCTTCCTTTTCTTCCTTTTTGTTATTCTATTACTAAACATTTATGACACAAAATAACATATATTATTTGTGCCATACTTATGCCATAACTTCAATAAAAAAATTTTGCACATCTTGTCTACCATTAACACCATGGCCGACCACTACACATAAAATGGGGAGTTTGACATGCAAATCCTCCTATTTTGCACTACTATTTATTAGGCCACTACATATTAGCCTATAGCATTTTCAAAAATTTTCACATAGGTCCTATTTCATAATTTCATTCACAAATGGCAGAATCAAAGCATGGGATTTTCACACATGCACTTTCACATGAAATAAACACACAATATAACATTTGATTATTTTTAGGACTCGATTTTGTGATCCCGAAACCACTTTCCGACTAGGGCCAAATTAGGACTGTCACAGAAAAACCCTTGATTTTTACTCAATAACTAATCCAATAAAACTCTTGATTTAGGCTCAATCTATCCTCATACCTATAAATAATTGTAACCTCAAAATTATCTTCGAACTCTTACAATCACTTTCCCAAAATCTCATTTACAAACCAAAAAAAATTCACCAAATACTTAATCCATTAGGGACAATGTTGAGCTCTCAAGTTATAAAATGAATCACTCCTAAAAATTACACCCAATTTGCAAAATCAACATGCTATATGTCCATTAATTTCAAAGTAAGGATAGACAATATCCTTTAAAATTGAATTTAAAATATCCATAATATCATCCCTTCAATGTTTGAAATAGCCTTTCACTCCAAGAAAATTTGACCAGTGCCCCTTCGTCTAAGATAAGGATAGAGTACATGCATTTTTTGAATTCTTCATGGCGTCCAACTTAAATCTTTTTTTTTACATAAAAATATCTTATATTGTCATAATTTAATTTGTCGATTGAGTCTTAGCTTCATTGATATCGATATTGTTGCCAATACAAGAGGATATGGGTTTGAGTATACTAAAATGCATTATCCTCTTATTTCAGAATTGAGGAAAAGCTACGAATAGTTTTATATATTTTATCATAAAACAAATACTAAAAATCGTGATGCTATACTCATATAAATCAGTCAAATTTTCTAAGTGGGATAAATGGTTTATTTTTTATATTTGATTAAAAACCTTTTCTTATGAAGTCTTATAAGAGTCTTCGTTCACACCACAGACATTTTGGGTCCACAATAGTAAGAATTCCAAACTTTTTTTTATTCATTTATTTTTTTTGCCGAAGGAATTATTTATGGAGACTATAATTTTATGATATTGTTATAATTATTTTGAAATTTATTAAAAATTATGTTTAATTGTTTTTAAAAGCATAAAATTTATATTTTAATTGTAGGTGGAGAGTTAAATTAGTTAATAAAGTTAATATTCTATATTATCATTTCATTAAGGAGATAACAAAGTTAACAATAAAAGACAAAATGTTATAATCCAATATCGTGGATGGTTATATTGTAACGCTTGATGGTTGGTTGTAAATAATAAAATGTATAATTATTGATATAGTATATGATAAGGGAGGAGTATAAATGAGAGAAAGATGTTTACTATGAAGGATGAAAAGTTGAAGGTTTTGAAGAGTGGAGATGAAGAGAACGTAAAAGTTGAAGGAGTGCTGATTGAGTATAAATTTAGTATTCTCGAAGAGTCGACTCTCTTAATTTTCATTGTTCCTGGAAGTATTTATCGGCAAGAATCCCATGTAAGATTATGTTAACGTGTTAGACTTGTCACCTAACTATCTGTATAGAACAAGTGAAGATGTCTTTGATGGGACGAGGATGTCTGTGATAGGACAAATTCTATCTTTCATTTTGACTCTGGTGGGATAAAACAATTGTGTTAAAGAATCCAAATGGCGATCGATATATACTTTTCCTGAAAGCCATCTTGGAAAGGAGAGCTCAAGGGTGCGTTTTAGTTTTATGATGATAGGCTTATTGTTTAAGTGTTTTTCTGGCTTACCACGTGTCTTTACGTGGGTGGGTATAACAATATATATTACCTTTTTTTAACATTATTAAATAAAAATAATGTAAAACAATAGCGACATACAGTGAATAAGGCTTTGTTATTGTTGAAAAAAAATTCAAGGTTTTAGTTTTTTGAATACACAAACTTGAGATTCTTCATGCGTAATTGACGTGTGTGCATTGTTAATATCATCATGTGCTAGCGTGAGTTTTAGTTCGAATTTTTATTATTTTTTGACATATCATACCCTTATTCTAATTAATGATGTTTATGGTCGGATTAAATTTAAGCATAATATTAACATATTTTATATTTATTCAAGTCTGATCCAACTAGAAATATTTTAGTGAAACTTAAACTATAAATTAATATTTTTCAAACTTAACATTTTTACGTGTAACTCCTAAATTTGTATTAAACTTTCAAAGACTCGTAAACAACTCTAATCCCAGCTAACAAGTTGATGACCATTGACTTATAATTTATCTAATTTTAGTAGGAGCAGTAAATGTGGCAGAGCCCATACAAGGCGCCAATGACTTCTTGACCAAACAATTGCAAATTAATGTCTCAAAAATGCTTACTTATTTTAGTCCTCAAACTACATAAAAAAAATCATTTTAGCCCCCTTTCCCTTTTATGCTTCATTTGACTTTTGAAATTTTAGTTTTTGTTAAATTATCTAAAATCAGAGAGAAAAGCTAATATCTATTAATTTTGTTGATATATATAAAAATTTAACATATATAAATTATTTAAAAAATAAAAAATAAATTTTTTAATTATATTTTGTTTCCTTTTCCATTTTTATTAATATACAAACTAAATCTAAAATTAAAATTAAAATCTCCAATTTTCTTCATTTTACTTTACAATCTAAGGTTGTGTTTGATAAATCATTGGAAATTGAAAATTAAAAATTTCAGCATATAATATTTTTAATGTGCTTGATAATTAAATATAAAATTTTCAAAAAAAAAAAAGTTGAATATGATAAATAGCTAGGTAACTACTTATTAGAAAATTGTATGTTGATTTTATTTTATTAAAAAAATGAAATAAATTACCTTTTTTAAAAAGTTCAGATATTCAATACTTATATTTACTAATTATCAAGTAATTTTTTAAATATAAATTCAACAATCATAAAATTTAATATTAAAAATTCAGTACTTAATTTAATATAAGTTCATATATTCAATATATGTTCTTTAATTTTGATTTTTAATTCTTTTTTTCGAGAAAGAATGATATGAAGCAATGATATTATAATATTTACATCCTTTTTCAATAGTTTAATATCACATCAACATTTTTACGATGTGGCATTAAATTATTAGAAATAAATAATATCCGTGTTTCATATAATTCTTTTTTATCGAGGTAATTGGGTGTCTAAATTCGATTTTGAATTTGGAAGCTTTTCTAAATTCCAACAATCAGAAAGGAGAATTTAATTTGATGGGAAAGAATTCCAAGAGTTGGAAAATAAAAATAATAATAATTTGAGCATTAAAAAGGCAAAAAGAGAAGCATTACTGAAATTTTTAGTAATTTTGGTACTTTATAACTTGTATATTTTATGTTTAATCTAATGTCCAGAATTTTCTTTTATGTGTTCAAATAACTATTTAAGTTTAGTTCAAAATTATTAAAATTTTTTTTTGACGAAGTAGCTATTATTTATTGTAGGAAGAACTGAAAATCAATTACCTTGCAATTGCAGCAACTATTCTCAATCCTCACTTTGAAAATGATGAAAGCTGAGGATGCTGAGAATTTGTATCTCAAATCTCAGAACCCTGCATTTCGTTCCATACTATCCATCCTTGTTATGGGGTTACTTGTTGCTGCATCATCAATGGATGATTATAACATCAATTTCAATTTCACTGGTTTCACCCCAAATATGCCTGACATAGTGTATGAAGCTGATGCATACGCATCCAACAACGCAGTCCAACTCACCCTTAACCAAATGAAACAGAATCTACGGGGTGGTATTGGTCGAGCCACTTATTACAAGCCAATGCACCTTTGGGACAAATCATCTGGGAATCCCTTACTTGCAGATTTCACCACTCAATTTTCTTTCTCCATTGATTCCTTGCATAATAACTCAGGTGATGGGTTTGCGTTTTTCATTGCTCCCAATGGCTCAAAAATCCCACCTAATTCCGGAGGTGGTAACTTGGGACTTCAAAGTAAAGGCGTCGTCAACCCTCCATTTGTTGCAGTGGAGTTTGATACGTTTGGCAATCCTTGGGATCCTTTCGGGTTGTCAGCTCACGTGGGCATTGGTCTCAACACTATCGAGACTTCTCTTACCGCTGTCAAATGGTGGTGGAATGAGATTGCAAATGGGGGAGTAGTTAATGCTTTCATCACTTACAACTCTAGTACTGTTGTTCCAATAGGGTCGGAAGCGTGTAAATTATTGTACTAAAAAATCACACAAAGTTCAATTCCCAGGGAAGAGAGGTGGATCACATGGATCTCTTAAATACCAAGTCTTTCCTTAGACAGAATATCCCTTCTATAGTAATTTAATAGCACAATTAAATACTACTATTATACCCTCAAATATTGAAAGAAAAATAGGACAAGAAAGAACACAAGAGTTTTAACGAGGTTCGGTAAATTATACTTACGTCCTCGGGCACTAACACCAGATGATAACTTCACTATCTCAAAAATATTACAAACAAATAGAATTCCTTAAGAATTCTCAAATGGGAGAAGAGAGAAAACTAAGAGAGAAAGATTGGTTGGGATGGTTGAAATGAGAAATGGTTAGGCCTATTTATAGTTGAAGTTCAGGGACTAACTTACAAATGGCCTAAAAATTAGGGACCAAAATTGCAATTATCCCTTTCAACTTTAAACAACTTGCCAACTATTTTTTTTCTTTCGGTGCCAATTGCACCTCCCACCATTTTTGACTTTTCAACAATCTCCACCTTGAAGATTTGATTAGGATAATCACATCTTCACATAGTTCCTTCAACTCCCCAAATTCGATAAAGCTATCTTTTGTAGTGCCTCCAAATGCGCTCTCGAGCGCCATACACCTAAAGGTGCTCAAATTCTCAGGATGTTAATCAAGTTCAAACAATGATTAAACTTGATTGTTGTTACCACCTTGGTCATCATATCTGCGGGATTATTTGCTGTCGGAATCTTCTCAAGTAGAATTTTTCCTTTTTCAAAGACTTCCCGCACAAAGTGATATCTTACATCGATATGCTTGGTTCTTGAATGATAGACTTGATTTTTTGCTAAATGAATAGCGCTCTGACTGTCACAATATAAACTTATGTGACTTTGAACAACTCCTAAGTCTTTCAACAATCCATTAAGCCAAATAGCCTCCTTAACAGCTTCTGTAACTGCCATATATTCTGCCTCTGTAGTAGACACAGCTACTGTAGACTGTAAGGTAGACTTCCAACTCATTGGGGCTTTCGCAAGAGTAAACAGATACCCCGTAGTTGAACGACGTTTATCTAAATCACCAGCAAAGTCGAAATCAACATATCCAACTACAAACTGACCAAGTGCTTCATCCTGTTCAAAAATTAAACCAACATCTACGGTTTTTCGAAGATACCGTAGAATCCATTTCACAGCTTGCCAATGTCCTTTTCCAGGATCATGCATATACCTGCTTACAACTCCAACAGCTTGTGAAATGTCAGGCCTCGTACACACCATCGCATACATCAAACTCCCAACTGCATTAGCATATGGAACTTTCGCCATATATTCTCTTTCTTCTTCAGTTTTCGGAGATAATTGAGCACTAAGTTTCAAATGAGAAGCAAGTGGGGTACTTACATGTTTTGTGTTTTCATTTACACCAAAACATTGTAATACCTTTTTCAGATATTGCTTCTGATTCAAACAAAGCTTGCCTCTCTGTCTATCTCTACTTATCTCCATGCCGAGAATCTTCTTGGCCTCACTTAGATCTTTCATCTCGAACTCTTGATTCAACTGAGCCTTCAGCTTATCTATCTCATTTTGGCTCTTCGAAGCGATTAACATATCATCAACATACAAGAGTAGATAAATGAAAGATCCGTCATGCAGCTTCTGCAAATATACACAATTGTCATATTTGCTTCTTGTGTACTTCTGCCTTCTCATAAAGCTATCAAATCGCTTGTACCACTGCCTCGGGGATTGCTTCAATCCATATAGCGATTTGTTAAGCTTACAAACCCAATTTCTACCACCAGCATCTGTGTATCCTTCTGGCTGACTCATATAGATCTCCTCTTCTAACTCACCATGCAAGAAAGCTGTCTTAACATCAAGTTGAACTAGCTCCAAATTCAACTGTGCTACCAAGGCCAACAAAATTCTAATGGAGGAATGCTTCACAACAGGGGAAAATACATCATTGTAGTCAATTCCCTCCTTCTGAGCGTAGCCTTTAGCTACCAATCTTGCCTTGTAGCGAATATCCTTCTTGCTAGGAGATCCATCTTTCTTTGCGAATACCCACTTGCATCCGATTGCCCTTTTACCTTTCGGTAATTGCGCCAACTCCCAAGTATTGTTCTTCCGGAGAGACTGCATTTCTTCATCCATGGCGCTTTTCCATTTATCACTTTCTAAGCTTTGCATTGCTTCTTGATAAGTGATAGGAATATCATCAACAACGGGAAGGGCGTAGGCCACCATATCAGTAAATCGAGCAGGTTTACGAATTTCTCTCCGTGGCCTTGCAACTGCAACTGGTTCTGGTGTACTTAGTGGTTCTTGGGTCAGAACCTCTTCAACCTCTAATTCCTCCATTGTGGCTGGAGAATTAGACTTATTAACTGGGCAAATCCCCATCTGCTCAAACTCTACCTGTTTTGGAGTACACTCCACCTGCTGTGGAGTATTGCTCGTCTGAATATCTTTATCTGCTACCTTTTTCAATGTGGCAGATTCATCAAAGATAACATCTCTGCTACAGATTATTTTCTTTGTGCTTAAGCACCAAAGACGAAATCCCTTCACTCCAGAAGTGATTCCCATAAAGAGAGCTTTCTTTGCCCTCGGATCTAACTTTGACTCCTTCACATGGTAATATGCAGTGGATCCAAACACATGTAAGGAATCATAATCTGTAGCCGATTTTCCAGACCATACCTCCATAGGAGTTTTTCTTTCTAATGTAGATGATGGCAAACGATTAATAAGATGGCCAGCGTATGTCACAGCCTCAGCCCAAAATTGCTTGCCCAACCCAGCATTGGACAACATACATCGAACTTTCTCCAGCAATGTTCGATTCATACGCTCTGCCAATCCATTCTGCTGTGGTGTATCCCTAACTGTGAAGTGTCGAACAATACCATACTCTTGGCACACATCGAAGAACGGATCACTTTTATATTCCCCTCCATTGTCCGTCCTAAGCCGCTTGATTTTCTTGCCAGTTTGGTTTTCGATCATAGTTTTCCATTTAAGAAAAACTCTAAGCACTTCATCCTTAGTTCTCATGGTATACACCCAAACTCTTCTGGAAAAGTCATCAATAAAAGTAACAAAGTAGTGTTTTCCTCCCAATGAAGGTGTCTTGGAAGGCCCCCACACATCTGAGTGAATATATTCCAAAATACCTTTTGTATTATGGATAGCAGTGCCGAATTTCACTCTCTTTTGCTTTTCCAGAACATAGTGCTCACAAAATTTTAATTTGCAAGCCTTTGCACCTTTCAACAATCCTTGCTTTACCAGAATTTGCAAGGATTTTTCACTGGCATGTCCCAACTTCATATGCCACAACTGCATTGAGTCCAATTCTTTGTTGCCGGAAGCTGTAGCGACTGCTCCAATAACTGTACTACCTTGGTAGTAATACAAGTTATTTTTCCTGATGCCCTTCAATATCACAAGTGCGCCAGATGTCACTTTCAAAATCCCATCTCTCATAGTAACAACTGAACCATTGGATTCCAAGGCTCCCAATGAGATGAGATTTTTCTTCAAACTGGGCACGTACCGAACATCAGTCAGAACTCTGGTTGATCCATCTTGATTCTTTAATTGGATTGAACCTATCCCAACAGTTTTACAGGCATTGTCATTGCCCATATAAACAACTCCTCCATTTAGTTCTACTAAATCAGAGAACCACTCCCGGTTAGGGGACATATGATAGGTACAACCCGAATCCAATATCCACTCATCTGAATGGAACGACGATGATGATGCAACCAGTGATAGTTCAGAGTCACTAGTATCATGCTTAGCAACACAAGCATCTACAGCAGCTTTTCCCATATTCTTCAGCTTTGGACAATTTTTCTTCCAGTGGCCTTTCTCATGACAAAAAGCACATTCATCTTTCCCGAGTCTGGACTTTGACTTTGATCTCCCCTTTTGAGTTTTCTTCCGAGTGTATGAACGACCTCGGACTACTAAAGCTTCTGTATCTCTGATTGAGTTTTTCTGTTTGTCCTTCTTTCTCTGTTCATAACTGTATAAGGCCGCACAGACTTCGCTCAGAGATATATCACTGCTGCCATGAAGTAGAGTAGTTTCTAGGAACTCAAACTCCTCAGGAAGTGACCCCAATAGCATCAAAGCCAAATCTTCATCTTTGAATGTCTCATCCATATTCAGCAAATCAGTGACTAACTGATTAAATTTGGTGATGTGATCATTCATTGTGGTACTTGGGACGTATGTGAAGCGAAACAGTCTTTTCTTCAAGTGGAGCTTATTTTGACTGTTTTTCTTCAAAATTTTTCTTCAAGTGCCACCCACAACTTATTTGCAGAAGTCTCCTTTGAAAAAGCATACCTCTGCTCTCGAGAAAGGCACGATTGAATTGTGCCACATGCCAACCGATTGATCGCCTTCCAATCTTTCTCCTGTACATCATCTGGTTTCTCTTCATCAATGGCAATGTCTAGACCCTGCTGAAAAAGGGCATCTAGAACCTCACTTTGCCACATACCAAAATGGCCCGTGCCATCAAAGATCTCCACGGCCAATCTTGCATTTGCAATTGTCGGTCTTGTCCACATGGACGATGTTGAAGCTCTTACACCGACCGTTTTCTCCATAATCTTTCAATATACCTAAGGAAATCTTTTCTGATGTGGAAGATCAGTTTAAACTGCAATCACAGAGCATACTACGATTAACCTTCGGCTCTGATACCACTTGTTGTTCCAATAGGGTCGGAAGCGTGTAAATTATTGTACTAAAAAATCACACAAAGTTCAATTCCCAGGGAAGAGAGGTGGATCATATGGATCTCTTAAATACCAAGTCTTTCCTTAGACAGAATATCCCTTCTATAGTAATTTAATAGCACAATTAAATACTACTATTATACCCTCAAATATTGAAAGAAAAATAGGACAAGAAAGAACACAAGAGTTTTAACGAGGTTCGGTAAATTATACTTACGTCCTCGGGCACTAACACCAGATGATAACTTCACTATCTCCAAAATATTACAAACAAATAGAATTCCTTAAGAATTCTCAAATGGGAGAAGAGAGAAAACTAAGAGAGAAAGATTGGTTGGGATGGTTGAAATGAGAAATGGTTAGGCCTATTTATAGTTGAAGTTCAGGGACTAACTTGCAAATGGCCTAAAAAATTAGGGACCAAAATTGCAATTATCCCTTTCAACTTTAAACAACTTGCCAACTATTTTTTTTCTTTCGGTGCCAATTGCACCTCCCACCATTTTTGACTTTTCAACAAGTACAAACAACCTGAGTGTTCTTTTACTGGATGCTGATGATTTTACCCTTCGAAATTCATCTAGGCTTTCTGCAAATCTGGATCTTAGCATATATTTACCAGAATGGGTCACATTTGGCTTCTCAGGAACCACTGGAAGTTATTATGAGCTTCACACTATTTATTCCTGGAATTTCAGCTCTACCTTACAAGTTGTCATGCCCACGAATACAACTATCAATCCTCCAGCAACAAGCCCTCCAGCCAACCCCAAGAGGAAGAGTAGGACATGGCTATGGGTAGTTTTAGCCATCATTGGTGCCATTTCTGCTTCACTCCTGGTTTGGTTTTACTGTAGGAGGAGAAACTACAGCAGGAAAGAAGATGGGACCATGTCTGTCAACGTAAACAGAGAAATGGTGACAGCAGCTAGGAAGTTTTCCTACAAGGAGCTAAGACTTGCAACCAGTAGTTTTGCTGATGAAGGTCTGCTTGGGGAGGGAGGTTTTGGAAAGCTTTATTTAGGCTTATTGAGGGACATAAGCTGCAATATTGCTGTCAAAAGGGTAACTCCAAATTCCCAACAAGGGTTTAAAGAGTATGAATCAGAAATTACCACTACTACCAGATTGATGCACAGAAATTTGGTCCAACTCATCGGTTGGTGCCATGACAAAAATCAGTTCCTCATTGTGTACGAGTTTCTTCCAAATAAGAATCTCGATTACCATCTACATAGAGAGCCATGCTTATTGACATGGGATAAAAGGTATAAAATCGCTATGGGATTGGCTTCAGCGTTGTTCTATCTGCAGGAAGAATGTAATCAATGCGTGTTGCATCGAGACATCAAGTCAAGTAATGGTCTGTTGGATTTGAGTTTCAATGCCAAGCTTGGTGACTTTGGGTTGGCTAGGCTTGTTGACCATGGACAAGGGTCTCAAACAACACAGGTTATGCTCGGGACGGAAGGTTATATAGCACCCGAGTGTCTTGACACATACAAAGCCATTAAAGAATCCGACATTTACAGTTTTGGTATTGTTGCCTTAGAAATACCTTCCGGAGAGAAGGCGATTGCTGTAATCGAAAGGAATGGCCAGAGATTCAAAACAAAACTGGTGGAATGGGTTTGGGAGCTATATGGGAAAGAGAGTCTTTTTGATGCTGCAGACCCAAGATTGTCTGGCAATTACAACATGGAACAAATGGAACGGCTGCTCTTAGTCGGGATGGCCTGTGCTCACCCAAACTATTTTGACCGCCCATCCATAACGCAGGTTGTGGACATCCTTTCTTTCAAAGCTCCACTACCCATTATACCACCGGAGATGCCGATTCCAACATACATTGTATCACTGGAAGACACTATTGTTACATTTTCAACATCCCTTTCATCCAATACTAGAGGCTCCAACAGAAGCCAAAACCAAAATTCTGGCAATGGTTCCAGTTGTTGAGATATGGTTGTCAGTGAGCCAAGGAGTTTATGAGGGTCAAGTCTGTTAAGATTATGCTAAGTCGTTTTTTTTCTCTATATAAAGGGTCATTTGTACTTGGTTTTTGCATGAGAAAGTATCTTTCTGGTGCTCATTGCTCTTGCTTTACTTCCTTGTCTTTCGTTCTTATTGGTATCCGAGCCAAGGTTGGGAAAAAAATGTGGGTCTCTTAATCATTTTATTTTGCAGCAACAACTAATGATGGCCTCTGAAACTTTTGTTCATCCTGCTCTATTGGAGCATGTTGATGGAAAATTTCTTTTAGACTGTCGCTAGTAATAGTGTGCGAGAGCCAGCTGTTGGTATGTTCGAAGCACAATGAGCAGAGTTTGAAGCCAGGATCGAAGGCAAAGAAACACTTTAGATGAATTTTATTCCATGACTTGATCCTTACAAGAAAGACCAAGTAGAGAGGAAGTTTTACCCCGCATTTAATTTTTCAATTTATCAAGACTAAGTCTTCAAAATTTATAATTCCGAACTCAAGCAAATCAATTTTACCGTTGTTAGAATTGGCCTGGCCAAGCGGATTGGATCGGTTAAACAAAAAATTCATCGGTACATCTTTTTAGAAATAAAGTTGAATTAAATGATCCATGAATTAATATTAATTGTATTGATTGATTTCGTTTGTATCGATCGAAATATATTAAATTAGTTGACACTTTTTTAATTTTTAATTTATTTTTTTATTATTTATTTGATATTTGTTGAATTATTAATTGTCATATACATAGTATGTGAATGTGATGATTTTATTTTTGATTTATGAAGTGCCTTTTTTTGCTTGTTTATTTTTTTAATTTGTTTAAAGATGGATTATATTTGTAAAGTTTATTGAAGAATATTTTATATTTGAAATTAATCTAATTTTATTATTTAATATTTGTAAATATTTCTATATACGTATATCAAATACTTTTAAAAATAACAAATGGGCCATATATAATTCAATCAAATCAATTTCAAATTTCAAATTTTAGACTAATTAAAGTTTTTTTATTTGAATAATGTAATTACATATAAATTAAAATATGTATGTAGGAAATTTATTTCTCGAAATAAGTTTTTAGGGATATTCCGACACAAATGGGTATCTAAGTCCTAAATGTTTTACAACAGTTATTGTAAAATTTATCCTCCAATTATTTGCTGATGTTGGAGCTTTGGTTGCTACTCGTTCCATGACCTGTTAGAACAAGAATAAAATTTTGCTTGGGCTATGGGAAGGCTTCTTCCTTTTTGGTTTGAGTTGTTTATGACTTACAAGATTGTGATATATTTGACATAACAACAATGTACTTCGGCTAAGATTCTCAAGCGTTTCAATTGATCTTTGTGATGACCATGAGTTTATTAGATAAAGATTAAATGCTTATCCTTATCACCTTGTTTAATGAAAAGTTCATTACGAGATAACTATCAATTTTTTTCGAGGGTTTTTTCAAGAGATTTGTCTGCTGTTTTAGAGGAGATTATCTTGTGATCTCAATCTGACATTTCATCCTATAGGCGTCACTTTCCCCTTGGTACCACATGACTTTGAGAGCTGGAAAATCTTCAAATTCATATGTACAGCCCAAATTTTACCCGAGCCCAAAATAAAACAACCCAAATAAGCCCAAATTTCCTAAACCCAACCCAAACCAACCCATTACGGCCCAAACATCGAACCCAATCTAAACCTAAACCCTAGCCCAACTAGCCCAAATCTAAAATTTAAAAAAAAACAACATCAAATATTGCAAACCCTAGGTGCGCCGCACCTAGGGTGTCTGACCTCTCCACGTCAGCCACCATACCGCCGCTCCACCTGCTACCACCTGCTCCCGTTCCATCACCTGCAAAAGGAATGACAAAACACGCAATAAACAGTAGCAAATCATGTGTAAATGGCTATAAAAAGCCATCTAAGAAACCATTGTAAGGGGCTGCTTCTTCTTGAACGAATAAATGAAATAGAAAAAAATGAGATGCAAATATTAAACTACAAAAATCTACAAAACAGATTCGGAGAAAAACCAAGTTAAAAGGGTTTTTTTTTTTGTCTTTCTTTTTTATTTATTTTCTTTTTTTTTATCTACTTACATGTACATAGATATTTTGTATATTTTTCTTTAAAAATCAGTTATATATGAATATATAAAAAAAATAAAAAAAGTACCTTTTTGGAGTTCTAGCCACCGTGACGGCGGCACCGGTGGCGGGCCACGGTGGCTACTGGTAGGAGACCTCTTCGGACCCTCAGCCCCTGCAGAGAAAAAAAAAAGAGAGAGGGGAGGGATTTTTTTTTAAACAAATGAAAATTGAATTTTTTTTAGAAAAATTTGTCTTTTATAGGTGCTTAAAACGACGTCGTTTTGGGGCTGGCCTTAAACACCCAAAATGATGTCTTTTTACCCCAATTCGACCCGATCCAACCCGCTCCGGCCTAGGATCCGCGCATTTTTTTAACGGAAGGGCTAATTGCACTTTTAGCCCTTCCACTTTTTATTACTTTGTAATTAAATTTTTTTTGGTTTTAATTTTGCCCTGAGTTTGTGCTGGGATTTCAATTGGGTCCTACTTGATGCGATGCCGTTTTGGAGGGCGGTGATATTTTCCCCCTCAGTCCCTCCTTGTTATTCACGCATTCAATGTGGTCCATTTCCTTCATTATTTATCTCGAATTTGCCCCGAATTTTTGTTTTAAATTCAATTTAGTCCATTGTTTAGTTATTTAACTACTTTATTATTAAATCAATTAATTTTTTCATTTTCTTTTACTATTATATTTTTACTATTATTGTTATTTTTATTTTCATTACTACTTTATTTATTATTGTATTATTGTTATTATTTTCCTTATTATTACCATTAAAATCACATTTCCTTTCTATACCTATTTATTTGTTATTATTATATTTTGTATTATTATCACTATTACTATTATTATATTTATTATCATTATTATTCTCCCTATTATTATTTCCTACTATTATTATTTATTGTCATTATCATTATTACGACTATCATTATTATTATTTTATTTATTATCATTATTATTCCTATTATTATTTTTTACTGCTAATATTTATTATCATTATTGTTACTATTATTATTTATTATTGTTACTACTATTACTTATATTCGTTAGTATCATTATTAATTTTATCTGTATTTTCTTTACTATTATTTTTATTATCATTATTTATTTATTTATTATTATTGTTATTATTATTGTCATATTATTATATATGTTTTATTTCAAATTGTGCTTTAAATATTATTTATTTTAATTTGGTTCTTTACTTCCAATATTTTTAAATCTTTTCCCTTATATTTATTTATTCATTACTTTATTATTACTGTCCTCGCTATTATTATTTATTTCATCTTTACTTATTCATATTCATATATATTATTATTATTATTGTAATTTGTTTGTTAATATTACTATGACTATTATAGCATATTAGTATTATCATAACATTCATTTGTTTATCATATACTCGACTCGTATAGTTGTTTTATATTATTGCATTATTATTCTCCCATGCTATGTTTAAATATAATCAGTTATCCTTGAATCACATTTCGAATAAGCCCATGTTGTTTTAACTTACGTTTGATAAAATTTTTAAGAAACAAAGAAATTTTCAAAGTAAGGCAATGTTCTGTATTTGAAAATTTGAGAAATCGTGCCCTAACGTACTGGGTTTCGATTTTTCTCGTTTGATCCAAATGACCGAATAACCTTTTAAAATTAAAACACGTGAGTTTTGAAAATCAAAAGACCAAGTTATTCTCGAGGGTCTGAAATGTTGTGTCCTAACGTACTGGATGTGACATTTTATTACTTCGGGATAAGAAGGTCTTTAGAATCCATTTCGATTTACTCAAGCAAAATTCTTTTCGAGTTTTTAAATTTCAACATTAAGACATTAATTAATCAATTAGGTACCAATTTTAGGCGTTACGAGGGTGCTAATCCTTCCTCGTACGTAACCGACTCCCGAACCCGTTTTTTCAAATTTCGTATACCAAAATCGTTGTTTCAGTAAATCAAAATGTTTTATTAAAATGATCAAATTTTTAGGTGATCTGATCACACCTAAACAAAAAAAGATTGGTGGTGACTCCCAATTTTCATTTTCTTTTCAAAATATAAAGTCGATCATTGTTTTCAAAAAATGGCTTCGACATCACAAGTATCTTTCTCGCCAGCCTTTATCTTTTTCTTGTGTTGAGTGTTTGGTTTATTTTGTTAGTGATCACTATTGAGCAAAGTAAAGAGTTTGCTTTTGATGTTGGTTGAGTGATCTATTGTTGTTTATTGGAATCGCATAAATTACTTGCTTTATAATGGGGTTATGAGCTTTACTTGGTAGAGGCAGATCTTATGATTGTTTGATTTAGCATTTGAGTTAGAATATATTTTGAGTGAAACTCTGTAAACATAGAATTATTGTATCTAAACTACGTAAACAAAACTCAATTAATCATCGTACTTTTAAACTAATTTTGTTTTAGTTGATAATAGAATGATATTACTATGACTTTGATACTGATGAGTATCAAAATTTCTATGAATAATTTTCAAGATTTCATAAAGTGCACTTTGCTATTACGAATTTACCTTGATGTTTCTATGTAAATCTAGAAATCAATATAGAGTGTTGGCATTGTGGTGGAATAGGAATCCCTGTATTATAAGTGTTAAATTTCATTGACATTCTTGTAATTTTGTTAGGATTTGTGTCTTTAGTGTAGTAATTTTGTGATAGTCTTCGAGGTTAGATTGAGCAAATAACTCATGTTAGGACTATTATATTATCGGGTGATAGCTACTCGTCATTATATGTAACATTCCATATTTGATCCGGTCATCGAATCCAAATATGTGATATTATATTACGTTGCCAAAGTAACTCAGACGGTCTCATTACATAATCATAAAGTTTAAATCACAATTATCATTCAAACCAATTTTAATTATCAATCATACTTGCAATTATTCATTTGTAATATCTAAGTTTCAATTTTATTGTTATACAAAATTTAAAAAAAAAACGAAATTTAAAGTTAAGACTCAATCCAAACTCAACAATCAAATTTCAGTATTATATCTCGAGACAATATTTTATTTATTAGTAATTTTGATTTCATAAGAAGTAATGGTGAAATGAGGATAACAGTAAGTAAAATAACCAAAAGATAATATATATATATCCTTGATTAACATTCATTTATTTTATCAGTTTTTTTTATATAATGTTTAGAACTACTCAAAACTCTTCTCCAACTCTTGAATAGGAAGATAATACACTCAAATTTATGTTATTTTACATTGAAAATAATACTAATGTCAATCGAATTAAGAATCAATTCACTATTATTCCTATTTTTCAAGCAATTACATGTCTTGATAGCATTAAGTGCTTGCCTTTTCAGTTCAATAGTTAATTATTTTCTTAATTTCCTTTTCTCCATATCCAAATAGAGGAATGGGATCTTATATACAACTTGCTTCCATTATGAATCTAGAAAAATGTTCTGTAATATAGGCAGGTACATATGAAAACCAGACTTGTAAAATGTTTTTTTTTTTCCGCAACATTCACACTGCTCTGTTAATAGTAACAAAGCAGAGTAGTATCCAAATAAAATTACTGCAAAAATTAAAGCATAGTTCCAGCAGCATTAAAGTACTAAACAAAGCAAAAATCACCACCAAGCTTTAAACAATTGAGTCCGATTTTGGCATCCCCATCTTTTAGCCAAGTCATCCTCGAATTTTGACGCCATATAGATTCTTTGAGTTGATTGCTTCACTAACCTCAATATTTAATTGTTTTAACTCCTCGATCTCCAACTCGGTCAGCTTTCTATTTTCACTTATATCGTAAATCGCCTTAATCCTATTCTCACATTCAGCAATACTTCTTTCCAAAAAAATTCCATCTTCCATTTTCCACTTCTAAATTGCTCCTTTCAATTTTCTCAATTTGACAGCCGTTTTTCCTTTTAAACCCTCCATACCCGACCATTTTTTTTTCGATCAACTTCAAACATTCTTCCTTCTTCAACCAAGCGTTGATAAACTTAAAAGGTCGACGACCCTAGTCTACAGATTCATCCACCAACATCACTGGAATATGATCCGATACAGATCGCTTGAGACCCTTCTGTTGTAGATCCATCATCTGAACCACCCAATCTTCTTCTATTGGAAATCTGTCCAGTCTGTTGCATTTACTATCCGGACCAAACCATGTAAATTTTTTTCCAATTAAATGAAGCAAAACGTAAAGAAAGGGAAAGGGAAAAAGTTGTATACCATATTGAAAAAAATTTGGCAGTGATATGAACTATTAAGAGAGAATTCTATCCAATTTTTTTATTGACAAAACCCAAAACTCTTACAATTTCATTTTAACATTAATTTTATTATAAGTTTTAATTATATTTATTCTTCTTGATATAATACTTAGAATTACTCATAGGTCATAGCCTCTCCTGTTTAAATAGGAGGATAAAACATTTTAGCGTATTCAAACTCATATCGTATCACACTGACAATAATATTAATGCCAATCAAATTAAAACTCAATCTACACACTTAAAAATTTAAATTTAAAGTGAAAAACTTATATATAGGGTTGACAAAGTTTGAGATTGTAGTGAAAATATGCAAAAAAAATATGCTTTAATTAAGGGATGGGGTTGAATTTTGTTAAAAAAATTGTAACACCCTGAATTTGGGCCTAGAAGTTTTGGGCCTTGAGCATGGGAGCGGTTGAAGGCAGCTTATAATATTCTGTTGTGCATGAAAATTTCGTAGTTGAAGGCTTGTTTTAGTGGTTAAATGTGCTGAGAAGTGTTGGAGAAGTCCTGGGTTCAAACCTGGACTCTAGCAAAAATTTTGGTTTAAGGTGAATCAAACCCTGGGTGTAGTAGGTAGGCCTTAAGAATATTGTTGGAGAAATTGTGACACAAAAAGCCTTGTGGCTTAGTGGCAAGTAGCGTGTGGAGCATTTAAGGGGAGGCATGGGTTCGAATCCCATGGCAAGCAAGAGCATTTATTTTGCTAATAGGGGACGGCAAGAGTTGGTGTTTAATTTAAACTCTGATGATGGAGGGATCCCACATCGGGAAGCTAACATAAGAGTGGATGCGAAGCTGGCTTTAAATAGAGAGAACTATGAGGAGAGTAAATGTACCTTTCTTGGCTAATCCCTTTCGCTTTATGGCATGCTCGTTTGGGTTAGGCGTCAGCTAAGAGTGCTCGGAGCGTGTATTAACTCCAGTCTCCAATTAGGTGTGTATTTCTCACTACTCTAGCTGTAGGATGGTTACTTCGGGCCGAAAGGGGCCATGTGGGCCCAATGGGCTTATAGGCCCAATTGGATAAGTTGTTTGATTGTGCAGTAAATATTGGACTAGGCTAGATGAATCTCATATCTGTGGCTAGATTTGGGCTAAAAAGGCTACACGGGCGTGTGGGCCTATTTGGGCCAAGAAGAGCTTTAGGCCCATTCATATTGTTATCTCTGTTTAGAATATTTTAGTTTACCAAATTACCAAAATACCCTCGATTAGCAAAATTACTAGAATACCTTTGGTTTATAAAAACACCAAAATACCCTTGGTTTACAAAATTACCAAAATACCCCTGGTTTGTAAAATTACTAGAATACCATTGGTTTATAAAATCACCAAAATACCTCGATTTGTAAGATTACTAAAATACCTTCGACTTGTAAAATTACCAAAGTACCCCCGATTTACAAAATTATCGTTTTACCCTCGATTTATAAAATTACCAAAACAACCCTATAGGGTAGAATTACCGAAATACCCCTGTAGGGCAGAATTACCGAAATACTCGTATAGGATAGAATTACCAAAATACCCTTGTATGGTAGAATTACTGAAATACCCCTGTAGGGTAGAATTACTGAAATACTCCTATAAGGTAGAATTACTGAAATACTCCTATAAGGTAGAATTATCGAAATACCCCTGTAGGGTAGAATTATTGAAATACCCTGTTAGGTAGAATTATCGAAATAGCCCTGTAGGGTAGAATTACTAAAATACCCCTGTAGGGTAGAATTACCGAAATACCCTTGTAGGGTAGAAATACTGAAATACCCCTGTAGGGTAGAATTACCGAGATACCCTCATGGGGTAAAATTACCATTTTGCCCCTAGGGTGTTAAATGACTGTTTTGCCCTTGTGGGCAAGTGACTGACTTGGACTATGTGGTTGACGGATTTGATTGTGAATATATGTTGGTGATATGAATGACTTGATTATGATTGTTTGATTCAAATATGGGCATGACATCCTGCATACATAATATGTTGCATGGGTTGGGATTTCGTACGGAGGAAGATCTGATCTGTTAAGGTCGCACGGGTCGCCCGAGACGACTGTGGACCGATCGATGGCTGAGTGCCGATCATGTTATCGAAGGCTGTGTGCCGTTATTGTGGGCTTCATATTGATATTGTGGGCTTCGTGCCGATTATAGACACGTTATTGATGGCTCTATGCCAATCTAAATATGGCTTCGTGCCATCTTGACTATGCCTTCGTGCCAAACGTATTTACCTGTGGCTATGTGCCTAACATATTTTTTGACGACTCTGTGTCGATCATATTTATCGAAGGCTGTGTGCCAGTTATATTACTGTCACTGATGGCTATGTGCCGAAGTTATTACAGTTATCGATGGCTTTTTGCCACGTATTCTGTTGAGTGGCTTTGCCACATTATCTGATTCTGGTGGCTATGCCACAAATATCTGTTCTAGAGGCTTTGCTTCAACTTACTGATATCTGCGCAGCAATGCTGCAACTGTGGAGCGTAGGGCTGGGTGGGTTGAGCTATTCCCCACATGGAGTGTAGGGCTGGTACGGGTGGAGTGTAGCGGTTGGTTATAGGCTGGGTTGGGATTGCATTCACATTTTGATTTTGATTCTGTTACCTGATACTGATTCTAATTCTGATTCTGTCACCTGATTCTGATTCTGATTCTGGTTCTGATTCTGATTCTAGTTCTGATAATGTTTCTTATTTTGTAATGGGTTAAAGCCCATCTGATACTGCCTGTTAAAATGGGCTAAGGCCCAATTGATACTGAAACTGTAAGTAAGGCTAGGGCCAACTTTTAATTCTTTTATATGACTGACTGTTCCTTTTATATAGTAGGGGATTTCACACTGAGTTTTCGTAAACTCACCCTGTTTATTAACCTTTCAGGTAATTTCCAGCCTTAGACGGATCGGAGCTGCGAGGGGCTCGGAGGAAGCCACACACACTGTTTATGTTATAGTTTTGATTATTACTTTTCAATGTTTTATGTGGGTTGTAGTAAAGCCATTGTAATTTTCTGGATTTCAAATTTGAAATTTTACTTATTGTTCTTATAATTGCTAGTATTAGAACAAGGTTTTTCCAAAGCAACTATTGTTGTTCAAAACATCACGTATCCGCAATTATTTTTAAATTAAGCTTCTGCAACTGCCAAGATTTTTACAAAGTTGTTAAGGATGTTATTTAGCTGAGGTTTTCTAACAAGGTTTAAAAAGGGTTTAAGTTTTTAATTATTAAGAAGGGTTTTTCATGGAAACATGGTTTTCGAAAAACACTTCAATGTGACACGCCAGATTCGAGCCAAACTTCCAGGCCGGGTTTGGGGTGTTACAAAAATGTTTAACTAAAAATAATATATATGCGTGTGGGCCTTATTTCTTTTTGAATTTGAGCAATTTGGTGCTGTTTATGGTAAAATAATTTTTTATTGAAAAGAATTTTTCATTGGCCACAATTTTTATTTTCTAAATTAGTCGGTAAAGTTGACAATTTTTTTAGGGCTAAATTTTAAAATTATAGACGAATTTTGATTTAATGTGTAATTGTACAAATGAAACTTAATTTGGTGTAATTATATATGTGAAACTTTAATTTGGTTTAAATGTATACTTGAACCTTTGATTTTTACTTAATCATATACATTTAAAGAAATAAATACATCAATTTATTTTTATAATAGATAAATATAATTATTTATGTATAGAATATATAAATATAAAATGATGTTATACCAATAATTGTGTTAATAATTTACAAGAATTGGATCAAAATCAAAATTTCATGCATAAAATTGAACAAAATCGAAGTTCATGTATACAATTGCACATTAAACCCTAGTTCATGTATAGTTTTGATATTTATCCCTTTTTCTTATAGATGGAACTTGGATTTTTTTTTTGTCCAAGTTAGTTATTGATATTTCCTTAAAAAAATTGAACCAATAAAAATTTTAGGCTAAATGTGGAAATAATTGTCAAATTCATGGACCAATTTGATTAAAAAATTTAAATTTCAATGTAAATATAAT
Organism: Gossypium hirsutum; assembly: GCF_007990345.1. Lineage (NCBI taxonomy): Eukaryota > Viridiplantae > Streptophyta > Magnoliopsida > Malvales > Malvaceae > Gossypium > Gossypium hirsutum. The sequence goes on from NC_053427.1 coordinate 84,828,921, forward strand.
TGTCTAGTTTAAACCTTAATGTGAAAATAATTGCTAAATTCGGCAACTTAAAAAATTTCAAATCCTATCATAAGAACAATATGGAATTCAACCTAAAAAATCGATTAACCCTTAAAACTTAATCAAATTAATATGTTGGGTAAACTACATTAGTAGTCACCCAATTATAATTTTTTCCATTTTTTATCACCAACTATGGAAAATTACCAAATGGTCGCTCAACTATGTTTTTTTTTTATTTTTTGGTTACCAACTATGAAAACTTACAAAATAGTAATCCAACTATCAAATATTGTCTTTTTTGATCACCCAGTATCTTGGACTTTTGGGCGTTTTTATTTTTTTGAGGTTAATATGTGCAGATAATCCCTTTACTTTTCAAAAACCAAGAATTAAGTCATTGTACTTGTATTTCTAAGAATTTAGTTCATTTACTTTTCAAATTTCAAAATTCAGGTCCAACTGTTAACATTGTTAATTTATTTTTTTGTTAAACTTGTTGCTGTGGCACTTTGGAATAAAAAAATTGCTCACTTGGTAGCCATGCAATTAAAATAATTAACCTAAATTTAATAAAAAAATTAATAGGATTAACAGTTGTACTCAAATTTTGAAATTTGAAAAGTAGAGGGACTAAATTTCTAGAAATATAAGTAGAAGAGCTAAATTCCTAATTTTCAATAAGTACAATGACTATAGGCATATTTTACCTTTTTTGGTTAATTAGCCTGTGACCAGAAAGGAAACAAATATGGTCATTTTGTAACCTTTTGTAGTTAAGTGACCATAAAAAAAAAAGAAACCATAATTGCGTGACCATTTTAAAATTTTTTATAGTTGGGTGACTATTAATATAACTTACTCTAATTATTTTTTAAAAATATATTTTTATTATTGCTAACTGGATGATAGATACTTAGGGCCAGTTCTGCATTGCTTTTCAAAAGCATTTCTAGTTCCAAAAGCACTTCTGGAAGAAAAGCTGTGAATAATAAACTGCTTTTGGCTGAAATTTTTAGCTTTTCAAAAGCACTTCTGAAAAGATGAAGCAAAAATTTTTAGCTTTTCCTCTTCAAAAAGCACTTTTAGTGCTTAATTACTTTTTCACCCCTCCAATAACATAGTACTTCTCCTTTTTTTTCTTGGTACTTAATTACAAACGTGTTAAAATCATTAATTAAAAATAAAAAAATATTTTTAAAAATACTAATTACAAATATTTAATAGTTATATTTAAATATTTAAAATATAGTTTATATATTCTAATTAAATTTTATAAATAATTAATATTTATTGCTTAAAAATATTTAAAAATTATATTTTATATATTAAAATATTAACAAGAAGTTATAATAAATTTTTTATATTCTTACTAAAATATAATAATATTAACTAATTTAAATATTATTTAAATGTATATTTGTTACTTGATAATAACATGTCTAAAATGTGCTTTTTGACAGCAATGCTAAACATTCAAATTTTAAACTAAATTTTTAAAAAGCACTTTTTCACAGTAGTTTTCAAAAGCACTCTTCAAAAGCATTGCTAAATTAGCCATTAGTTATAAAAAAAATCTTTTCTACCAAATAGTTAGATACAATAATAAAGTATATTACATTTTTTAAAAAGAAAATATAAATTCAAATATTATAAATAATATTATTGAGAGTTATAATCCCCATTCAAACATCAATAGTAAAATCCACATGCATAATACTAAATAAATAAATAAAAAGTCTTCGTGGACGCCGCTAAGCATAGCATTGTAAAAGGTAGGGCATGCATGAACCATTTATTAGGAACATATATGTCTTAATATAATCAATCTATCACATACTGTTTTTTTAATTTTTTTTAAATAATTAAATCTTTTTAAAAAAAATTGAAATAGATTGATGGGAAGTTACTTAAACAATAATAGTAGTTTAAATAAAATTATAAATTCTATAATGCGTGAAAATTATATATTTAAAATATAAAATATGAAATGAATGGTTTAAAATTAATTAATAATAACACATAATATATGTATAATATTAAAATAAAAAAATATTAAATTGTAAATAAAATTAGATTAATATATACCAAATATGCTTATTAAAGTTTCATATAAAAACTAATGATTGTTTTAATTTAAAGGTTTAAACAACAAAATAATACTTAAACTATACTAGTTTTCCTAAATTGATACTGTTTTATTTTATCAAAATGGGTACTTAAACTATTAAACTATACCCTAACTGCTAGTAAAAAAAATTAGCCAATCATAACTTGCCACGTAGACTTCTATTTATTTTACTCAATTTTTTTTTATATTTTCTTCTCGTCAAACAATTTTTACCATATTTTATTATATTTTCTTATCAACTAAACGCCCAAAAAGCTTCCACCATTTTATCATTTCCAAGCATGTCAAGCCCTGGTAAGGTTCTTCGCTTTGCATCAAATTAAACCACATGCTCCACCGCTTGTGCGGGCCCCCGTCAATTCCTTTGATTTTCATTCTTGCGAACGTACTCCCCAGGCAAGATACTTAACGCGTTAGCTACAGCACTGCACGGGTCGATACGCACAGCGCCTAGTATCCATCGTTTACGGCTAGGACTACTGAGGTATCTAATCCCATTCGCACCCCTAGCTTTCGTCTCTTAGTGTCAATGTCGACCCAGCAGAGTGCTTTCACCGTTGGTGTTCCGATCTCTACGCATTTCACCGTTCCACCGGAAATTCTCTCTGCCCCTACCGTACTCCAGCTTGGTAGTTTCCACCGCCTGTCTAGGGTTGAGCCCTGGGATTTGACGGCGGACTTAAAAAGCCACCTACAGACGCTTTACACCCAATCATTCCGGATAACGCTTGCATCCTCTGTATTACCGCGGCTGTTGGCACAGAGTTAGCCGATGCTTATTTCCCAGATACCGTCATTGCTTCTTCTCCTAACTGCTTCTACTATCTTGAAGCTTTTAATTTCCTTTTTTCACCCAATTCTTTCCTTACATTTAAACGGAACGGATTTAAAAAGACTCAATTGGAAAGGAGCAGGAAATTTGTTGAATTTTGGGACTTTGTATCTTGTTTGGATAGGAGGAAAATTAACACTAAAAGAGAGAAAATGAGAAAGAAAATCTTAACTCGATTGATTTGCAACTAGAGAAATACATCACCATCATTGCCTTTAATTCCTTCATATCTAATGTAAACTGTTCGAAAATCTGTCGATTTTCATCTTTTATAACATCAATTTTCTGTTTGATAAAATTCCCAGAACTTTCATTTTGTTTTCCTTTATATCTTATCAAGGTTTCTTTTTTCATTTTTTTAATCAAAAGAACAGTGCATTAATCACTAATCACTCCCACTATAAAACACATTCAATTAACATGTAAAACGACATCACCATCATCATAAAACAACGCTGGTGGGGGTAACGGCGGCAATGCCCGGTGAATTTAGTGAACCCCTTACGAGTCCCTTTGGGGAATTGGCGACTTATTGGACTCGGATCTCCGAGAGACGGCTTAAGAAATTAAAGTAGAAGCAGTTTGAAGTTTGAAAATGATAAAATGATGGAAGCTTAAATGGGTGTTTGATTGATGAGAAAATGTAAGAATATTTGGTAAAAATTGTTTAATGAGAAGAAAATGTAAGAAAATGAGTAAAATAAATAGAGGTTTATGTGGTAAGTTATGATTGGCTGAATTTTTTTTAACGGGACTAATAGTTTGGGTAAAATGAGTAACAGTTTAATAGTTTAGGCACCAATTCTGATAAAAAAAAGTTTATGTACCAATTTGATAAAACTAGTATAGTTTAGGTGCTATTTTGTTGTTTAAACCTAATTCAAATGATAAAAGAAAAAGTTGTATATACATAATGTCTTTGGTTCAAATTTTATTATGAACAATTTTTTATTGATTTAAAAATATCAAAAGTAAAAAACACCTACATAATCATATAATTTACTTTGCAAAAAAAATATTTTTTCAATAATTTCTTAACTGAATTGGAACCGGTTGATGGGTGACATCAACTCAGTAAAGTGATTATAAATAGTATAAATAGATGTTAATATTTTTTTGAGAAAAAAAAACATAAGTGCGTAGTTATTTAAAATTTTGAAATAAATATTTTAAAAAAAATTTAAATACTTAATTATCCTCATTTAAAAAAAAATTATTGGTTTTGTTGTAATTTCACCAATTAAGTTGGTTTCACTCAACTTGTGATAGCAAATTCAAATGATAAACTAAAATAACTAAAAATTTTATCACATGCGTTTGGGTGTGGAAATAACATATTTGGAACATAATTATGGGTTTAAAAATAATATAAAATAAATAAATAAAATTAATGGTTTGAAACTAATAAAAACACATAAAATTTGTACAAAATTAAAATAAAAATATTAGTTTAAATTGTGAGTAAAAAGAAATTTAAATAGGTATAATAATAAGAATATTGAATGCACTTCAAATTATTTATCATGGTATCACCATTTTTCTGTAACACGCCAAAATGTTATCATGTTGGTGAATAAAAATTTCAATATAAAAAATAATTATAAAACATTTAATATTGAGCTTACTTGTGACACAAACTCAATAAATGACATTATAAATATATATTTAACCATCGAGTGAAAACTTTTGTGTAATAAGATCGAAATATAAAAAAAAAACCTAATTAAAATTAAGTTTTGGTTGTAGCGGTAATGTTGAGATTTTATGCATATAAATACCATGAGTTCAAATCTCATCATTTGAAAATTTTTATTTATATTATTTAAAATATAAAATATAATTTATTTTAAATATGTAAGGATAGTTTTATAATTTCTCTAATTAAATTAGTGTCAGATTAAGTTATAGGTTTAAATAATGGTATAGATATAATGGGTGAAAATTAAAAATTATATTAATAATAAATGAAAAAGAAGACTAATGATGGTGGTTATACATATAGATAGTAGAAAAGAATGGGTTGTTTTTAAGAAGTACTGGAACTTATATCATTTGCGTTTGCGTGTGAAAATTGTACTTAGAATGTAAATATTAGTTTAAAAATAACATATAATAAATAATGAAATGTATAATTTGAAACTAATAATAACATATGAAACAAGTATGATATTAAAATGAAAAAAAAAAGATTAAGTTGTGAGGTAATGAAATTTAAACACGTAAATACATCATATTAAGAATACTAAAAGTACTACAATTGTTTATCATTGTGTTGTCATCAATATTGAATTAGTGTCGAGTTGATATGTGATATCAACTTAACCAACAACATTATCAATACTAGAAATTCTATCACACGTGTTTGTATGTGGAAACTACCTACTTAGAGCAAAGATGTTAGTTTAAAAATAACATACAATAAAAACGATACGTATGATTTGAAACTAATTAATTATAACATGAAATATGTATGGCATTAAAATGAAAAAATAGATTAAATTGTGAGTAAAATGAAATTTAAACACGTATTAACAATATTATTAAAATATACAACTGATGGGAGTAATAAAATATGCATAATACAATTAAAATGTAAATATAATATTAGAATAGAACTTTAATTTAATGGTGAAATTAATGCTTGGTTAATGTAAATAACAAGAGTTCAATCCCGATTAGGTGCAATTTTTTTATTGTTTTTAAAAATAAAAAGATTAAAACACTTTCGAACAATATAACTTATTTTAATTATAGAATGACATTTTTGTAATATTTCTATCCAGGTTAGTACCTAGTTGACTCGTGACACCAACTGAATGAGAAACTTAAATAATAGTATAAATGTTTTATTTTTAATTTTGAAAATGTAAAAAACACATAATTCTCTTATAACCATGTTTTTTTAAAAAATTTTGAGTGAGTGTGTTGATACCCAATTGACTTGTGAGATTATGAATTTTAAATTAATATAAATATATGAATATGTTGATATAGATTAGGATTCCTTAAAGAAATAGATAAATTATGTTTATATGATAAATCATTAAAATAAATTACATAAACAAATCTTAAAGGGAAAAAAAAGCAAAAATAGATAGAAGCCCCTATAAGGCAATACATTTATAATTTATTCAAAAAGAAAAACTAAAATTGAAAAGTAAATGGAAATCATGTATACGTAAATGGCAAATTTCATTTCTTAGGATATATAAAATTAATTTGAATATGCTTGTGTGTAGGGAAGAGTCTTAATTCTGTTTGTTGTTAATTAGCAATTGGAAGCCTAGAGCTAACTCAACTCACCCTCGAATTGGGTTTTTTCTACTGCAAAAGCTAAACCCACTGCCCACATTTCAACCCAGGCTTGCTTTGCAGCTTCGGGGCCAAGTCGGTGCTGGAACCATTAGGGGTCAGTCACCGGTCCACCCCAAGTGTAGTCTTGTAGGCAGGCAGGCACCAAGCTATGCCTAGAAGATTACCATTTCGTGCATCACCCTGTCTAATAGTCATTTGATGTTTTTTAGATTACTAGAATTAACACCCCCGCATACACCGGGGTCTTTTAATTAAAATGATTTTTTTATTTTTAAAATTAAAATTAAAATTAAAATTTTTATTTTACTAATTATGTAAATTGAATTTATGATAAATGTTTCGCATTTATATATACTATCGAGGTTAAAAAAATAGTCATGCTTACCTTACAATTTGGAAATTTCAGTTTGTTGACTTAGTCATTTGACAAATTGCCAAAATGTTGTCACGTGGATTTGTAAAGTCAACATAACTATAAAAGGAATTTATTTCATAATAATGGCTATTAAGTTCAGATAGTTACGTATGGAAATTTACTTTAAATTATGCTTTAATTTTATATAAATATTTTTGAAAGTCTATATTCTTATCTTATCATATATACAATATACAGTGGCAAAGTTAAAGATCGGTAACACCCTTAAATGAAAAGTTTTTATTTAAATTATTAATTTATAAAATTTTAAATTGTCTCTTAAAAAATAATAAGAAGTTGATTTAATCTTTTAAAATTATAAAGATATAAGCTATTAACACGGTGAAATTATTTTTTTATTATTGTAAAAATATACAATTTAATTCCGTCCTTAAAAGCATTTATTTTCTGGCTTCACCCCTGATAATATATAAAGTAAGGAACATAAAAAAGAGAGGTAACTTTGAGTTCTAGGTTAGTTATTTAAGTTCCAATCATAAGTATTATAAGAAGGTATATAACCAATTATATGTATTCTTCCAAATTAAGTTTATATAAGTTTTTATAATTAAAAGTACAATATATTTGGACTATGAACCTAAATATATTATAAATTCGATGCTAATTATGCAAATACTAAAGGTTTTCCTGCATCATATCATGGAGTATGATATCATTTGAGAGAATGGTACCAAACATAAGCACCATAGACAGCTCGCGAACGCTTTAATTTGAGACATTCAAAGCTTCGAAATATAATTAAGAAGACATAAATAAAATGTCGGACCGTATTAGCATGTTGCGTATTCATAACTTGAATCATGCGAGGAATTCAAATGATCCATACTTGAAAGAGTACATGGAAGAAGGAGATCTTGATAATCTTAATGACGTAGATTCAAATTCAAATGATGATGAACTTGGTCATAATAGATGATTATAAGGAGCATATGTTAAATATTAAAGAGCGGATAACTCAACAAATATGCACTAGAACAATTAGATAAAATTGCATATGATGTTTACTTCTTTTTTTAATTTTTATTAGTAATCGTATTGTCAACTACTATTTTAGGCTAGCATAATATAAATGACGATTTGATTTTGATTTTTGTAACTTGCTTAGAAATTAATTTTATCATAATAATAAATTTTTATACTAATTAATATGTTTTAAAAATAAAAATCATGTATCTATGTAATAACAATTTGTACTATTAAACATGACATAATGAATTACAGTATAATTACACTTCGTCAGTCAAACACGTCTAGGGAATTACAATTCTTTATAATTATAGAAAAGTGTAAAATAATTACACTTACATTCAATTACTTTGTGTTGTCCAAACATATACTAAGAAAAATTTAACTAATGTGGATAGTCCATATAGCAAGATATGTCACTCTTTATATATACCTCTTTCCATTTTTTAATACAAACATTATTAAATTTAATGTGAATTACCAAAAAAAAAATTTTTGATGTGAATTATAAAGCAACAAATGGAACCTTAATATTTGGATTAACAATTTCAATACATATATGTTTTTTTTAATTCATTCAATGCGTATATATATATTAGTTAAAAGAATTAATAGAAATAAACTTCTAATTACACAATTCTATTAAGAGTCAGACTTTATTCCAGACAGTTAAATATCATTCTTTAGTAAATTTCAAACACCTTTAGGTGGCTCAACAAAATAACATTTCATGTTCAAATCTCTATTCGACATCTTTGTTATGCAATCCGTAACATTGTTTTGCTAGCTCTTTCAAAATATGCTGAAATTTAACTTACCATTCCTTCAAAATCATAGTACGTATAAATCGAATTTCTGAAAGATTACTGCCAACCGCATATCTATTACTAACCACATCAATCAAGATAGGATTATCACTTTCCACTTCAATTTGTCGAAACCTTTCATGCCAAGCAACCACAAGTCCCTCATAAAGTGCCCTTGCTTCTGTTTGGAAAATGCCAGATCTGTCAATTCTCAGGCCAAAGCCAAATAACCAATACCCCTTATGAACTCGAATCACACCATCCACAGCAGCAGATGATGTATGCTTTGGTACACTGCCATCAATATTAACTTTAACCCACCCCACACGCGGTGGCTGCCAATACTCTTTGGTGTAATCACTGCAACAACTATTATTCACCCTTACTGAATTAGAAATGCTGCGAGCCCAAGCTATACTAGTTGCGATCAAATCCATGTTACTGTAACTAGCTCCTTTAAAAGTAAAATCATTCCTATGCTTCCAAATCAACCAAGAAACAATCGGAAATAAGGTTGGCCATTCACCGTCGATTGTGGAACTATAAGACTAGAGCAAAATCATTTTAACCCAGTCTTCCAAGGACGAAGAAGAAAAGAAAGCCCAGTCATGTTGTGGTACCAACGATTTCCAAATGTTAGTTGCAAATGGGCAATCACGGACTGCATGGGTCCCTGTTTCAACTAACGCATCACATCATAGACAACACCCTTCATCAGTCATTCTGCTCTTTACCCTTACCTCATTGGTAAGAAGGTGATTTCACAACAGTAGCCAAAGGAAAGTTTATTTCCTGTAGAATCAGGTCTATAGTGACCAAAGAACTTGCCGATTTTGCCTTATCCAGGAAGGCAAAAGGTAAAGCTCCTATTGTAGCGAAACAGAACAAGAAGAGAAAGACATTGGAGGATAGTCCTCATGATACCTCGACTGAGTCTAGTTTGGATTCCAGTCTTTTCAATAATACTCTACTTAGGTCTACGATGATACCTCGAACCAAGAATTCCATTGTTTTACCTCAATAATTCAAAATAATAATTAAATATCAAATGTGTTACCCTATAAATTAATTATTGAAATGGATCATTTATTACAGTAATTTTTAGTGTCGCTTAATTGATTGGCGGTACTACATGAATCTTTTTAAGAAATAGCTTTTTATTGGTGTCGTTAGACATATTGACGATACCAAACTAAAATATAATTAGTGATTATATTTGTTGTATTATAAAATAGCTATTTTAGCTTAGGTGGCAGAGTGTAAGATTTTAATTATGTGGTTGCGAGTTAAATTCTTATAGATCTCATTTTATTTTTTTCCTCCAAAAGGTAAGTTTATTATGTTTTGACAAAATAACATCATTTGTGGGAATCAAATAATTATTTTATAATATGATAAATATAATAACTAATTATATTATAGTCTGGTGTCGCCAATATATCAAGCGGTACCAATAAAAAATATTTTTTAAATCTATGGCGGCATCAAAAAATACTATAGCAAATAATCCATTTCTATAATTAATTTATAGGGTGACTCATTTTGGTATTTAATTATTGTTTTTGGATTATTGAGGTAAAAAAGCCTTCTTTCAAATATCTCTCAAAGTAACAAAAGACAAAGAAGTCGGTGTACCAAAGCTTTTATCTTATGTTACAGTTGCTGCCAAAAAGCAGGAAGAAAGAATATTGGTGATAAGGAATAAAGTGTTAGGCTGTTGAGACTTACAAAAAATAAAACCCACTTGAAAAATATAAATTAGTAGATAGTAGCAAGTAGAGTCATATCTATAGATATTAGTGATAATTTTATTTCTTCAATAAAAATAAAAATAAAAATAAAGGGGGTTTAAAATTAATAATTAAAATTAAAATTAGAAAAAAGTAAAGAGATATTGTAAAATAAAAAAAAAATTAATTAGGAAAAACTCTAGCTAAAAGTAAAATCTTCGTTTGATTCGTAGTTTCGATCATCAAAGCAAGGATAATTTTAATGCCTTTAATAAATTAGTTTTTGCTGACTTAGTGTCAGGTAACCAATCTCTCATTACTTGTTTGATAACCAAGAGGTAGGTTGTTTGAAATTACTTTCTTAATCGATAAATAACCCTGTAACTCGGTACCCAAGATTTAACTTATAGGTAAAATTACGAACGATGGAGCCTTAATTCTAACCAACAAACTCACCTCAACGGGGTCCATTTAAGCTAGATCACATATCCACACCACATAAACGTAAACTACGATATAAACGAGTTATGCAATTCCTCACTAGTATTAGAATGAATTAAACAATTACGGATTTAACTATTCTAATTGACAAGGCAGCCGTTCTAAGCTATCAAATACCGCTGGGATATCTAATAAACCTGATTATTTGTAATTAAAACAGAAGATGCATGAATACTAAAGAACAAAGAAGAGTTAAAACGCAAGTTAGGTCTCATGAATTCATTAAATCAAACTTCGATAAAACCTTTAACTAGAAAAGAGGGTTTAATAAACCATAAAATGAAGAAACCAAATAAAACTAATAACAACTATCTCTCAGTCTAATAATGTTTATTTATAGGGCAAAAAAATATATTGGAGAAAATACAAAAGTGCCCTTAATTACATAAAGCGAAACTTTTCAAGATATTTTGGCAATTTTTGCGTCAAACTTTTAGGTTGTTTTTGGACGTCTTCCTGACGTTTTTGGGCTTAATTCGTGAAATGCCTTTAGATAGATCTTTCAATTGCCTTTGAATTAGTATATTATGGGTCCAAAATGGACACTAGTAGCTCATGTTATGGCCAAAATATTGAAGCTACATTGTGTTGAAAGTCCAATCCACAAAAACTTGTCAAAATAAACTTTAAGCTCATTTTTCTCCAATTATTCCCTAAATATACAAATAAACTAAATATAAGTATAATTAATATAATTAATAACATAAATAACATAATTCAAAGGGAGAAATATCACAAATAAATAGATAAATTACACACTTATCAAATTCTCATACACTCAAACCATGCTTGTCCTCAAGCATGAAACTAATGCAAAAGGAAATGCAAATATAACCTAAAGAAATACTAAAATCGAATTGAAAATTAAAAATATAATTATATACCAATGAAACAAGTAAAATTGTTTTCATGGATAGAATCGAAATCCTATATGCTAAACAAAATATAGTAGCAACAACAATTAATAATAATTAGGAAGAACTAGAAATAATAGTTTTTCGTGCTGTGTGTGGTTGTCTCCTCTAATAATATGCAATGTATAAGAGATATATATTAGAAAAATCAAGAGAATATTTACGAATTTCAGCATGCTTTTGAAAGTCACTAGGTTCCTAAAATCCACAATTCCAATCAATCATAAAGTATCAGACTTCTTTTCTTTCAACTTCACCACAAGAAATTATCAACTAGCAATAGATTAAAGCACAATTCAAGTAATATAACCATTAAGGCCTCTTTTCTTTCCCCATTCAAGTTGAAGGACTTGTTCGTCATTCTCACGTTTCAGATTTTCCATGGTCTCTTCCCCTTCATGGTTTTCTTTCCCCATGTCCATCTCATCTAATTCAGTTTCAGTTAACATTTCAATTTCTGAATTATCAGGTCTAACTTCTAATGGTATAACTTCTCTCTCAACAGTTGCTAGCTCTTGACTCATACCTCATGCATGCTCGTTACTTCTTACCTTCTCTAGTATGATAACTATTTCCTGACCCGTCTTTGACCAAATACTTCCACCTGCTATAATATCAATCTGTCATTTATTCTGCCAATCCAACCCGTCATAGAAATGATGCAATTGCATGGCTAGGTCAATACCTCCTCCCAATATTGCCTGGATGATCACCTTAAATCTCTCCCATGCCTGTCCTAATGTTTTGGCATACCTGAATCTGAATAGCTCCTTATATGTGCTAATAACCTTAGTCATAGGTACAACTTGGCATAGGAATAACTGTATGAATTCAGCCCAAGTATTAATGGTGTCAAGAGGTAGCACATCGAACCATTCTTTTGCTTCTCCTTCTAAGGTGAATGGAATGAGTAACAGTTTAATAATCTCTGATGGGACACCTGCGTGCACAACTATACTGCATAAGTGCTCAAACTGTCGAAGAAAGGCTATTGGATCCCCTTCTGCATAACTACTAAACCTGAGATTTGAAGATATCCATGTTAGCAATGTCGGGTTAAGCTCAAATTGAGGATTCCTAATAACAGGTCGGACAATGCTAAGTTTTAACCAATTCATGTCAAAAGGGATTGCCCCTAACACTTGCATCATCCTACTAGTTACAGAGTCAATCAAGTGAAATTGTGATGCTATTAGTGAGTGGAAAACAATTTCTTGCAGTTAGTCCTGTAAACTTTCATGCCAACAAGCTTAGTGAACATCTCCTTACCTCTTCTCGTACCCTGAAATTCACAGTGAAATGAAATAAATTAGTGAATTAACAAAATAAAAATGAAAAATACAAATTGTATCTATGATTTAAAAATTTCCTAACTATCCTATTAAGCGTAAAAAAAATTAAAACTAATTTAGTGGCGTTACTTCTCCGGTAATGGCATCAACAACTTGATCACTTTCGAACATACTAATGTCTAAAGTGTGAATATTGCAACCAAAATATAAGTGTTAGGTGGTTTTCACAAGTACACGGGTCAAGTTGTAATATAGTTTTACAACGAAGTATGGAAGTACTCTGAGGATTATACCCAAGGGAGGCGAAACTAAACTAATTCTAACTTCTATGCTAATAGGTCTAATTAGTAATTTAATTAAACTATATTATGATTAATCTTAAGATGGTGAAAAATAATAATTTATAAAATACTGGAAAGAACATAAAAATAAATAAGAAAATAAATTGTAGATTTTATCAGATCTAATCGACAGAAGACTAACTCGCTTCGATGTTCATAATTAACTCTTATTTTGGGTTTTATCCAATCAACTAATCATTAACCTAGCATGGCCTCTTGGCCTTTCACTATCCTAATGAGTCTGCAAGAACACCTTATCTCTCGACATCACAATTCAAACAGGATTGGGGTAAGTTTTTACAGATAGGCAATACCAATTTTGAATTCATTCCCACCTATATGTCTTCCTAGGGTCATCAGGCTTAGGGTTTTATGTTCTTCCTATCCCAACCAACTAATCCTTTAAGAAACCCTACATAGAAGTTAATTAATCTCACGTCCACTCATTAATCTTCCGTTAACGAATTAGTTCCCCATGGATTTAACAAACATCATAAACTTGAGTAAAAAGATAAACATTAGAAATAAATCAAGAAGACAGTTTAGAAAAATCCTGATATATTAATAGCAATGCTAATAGTAATCCGTCAAATAGTTTGGTGAATCCATAATTTGAATTCCACAAATAACGAAATAAACTATCTAGAATTACAACTGAATAGAAACCTAAATTACAAATAGAAAATAAAACTAAATAGGAAATGGAAAATAAAACTTAAGTAAAAACTATCCATAAACTTAGCATATCAATCCTATTTATAGGCCTAGGGTTGGCAGCTGGTCATTGACTAAATTTGACTGACTATTTTCCGTCAAAAATGGTTGTGGACGAAAACACCCTTGGTTCATTAATTGGCTTCGTCACATCGGTGTCGCTACACAACACTTTATGGCTTGTGTCGTGACATTGATGGCAGACTACTAGTTTAGGCATGTCTTCAGGGTTGTGTCGTGACACTGAAGGCAGTCTACTCCTTTTGAGTACTCTGTTTATTGTGTTGCAACATCGAAGCTCTGTGTTGCAACATCGTCGGTAGTCTACTATCTCCGAGCCTCCGATTAGTGTCCTACACATTTGCTGACTAGGTTAGTCTACCTTTAGACCTTTCTCGACCCATACAATCATATAAATAGTTAAAATTGCTCATTTTATTATTTACAAACTAAAATTGAAAACTAAACAAAAACATAACTAAATTGCTTTCCTACGAGCTCGTTAAGTACAAAAAATAGTTTAATCTGCTGCAACGAATTACGACAGATCAGCGTTAAAGTTTGAATATAAACAGGAAGTTAAAACATTTTATTTTCTTTTAAAAATTTTACCCCGGTAAAGAAAGGGCGAGATATGAATTGGTAGTAAAGAAACTCACTAAGTACAACTGAGCTTACAAGGGTTTTGACCCGTGGTTGCTGGATCTGTGGAATAAGGGACTTGAGGAGGGATCAAACTAGACTGTGTTAGATCAAGGAGCTCCGTTAGAAAAGTGTCGTACACGTAGGAAAGGGGTACCTTTAAAGACTTCGTCATAGGGACAAATATAGTGTATTTACGTAGTCCCCTAGAATTCAGAGTTGAAAGAGTGAACTTTTGTTTTCAACTTATTTTTTTATGTTGTATAGGTTTTTACGTAAATAGGTAATACAATATGATTGTTAAAATAGTAAGACCTAAATGTGTATATCAATTGGTTCAAATGTGACACTTCGTACGCGATTTGACGATCGGATAGGTAGGGTGTTACACAACTATTGTTCTTAAAATTACTCCATCGAAATAAACGCATACGAAGAATTGATTATCCGTCTTTAATACTAAACCTATAAAATAATTAAAAATAATTAAATTTTCAATAATTATGTGAAAAACAAGATTCTACGGTAAAAAATACAATAAAATAAATTTAATAATGTACTAACCTTACGAATTTTTCTTTCTTTCTTCTTTGTTTTCTCCTCTTCTCCAAAATTTTTCCTTTCTTCTTATCAGTTAACTGCTAAACCGTTCAAGAAACATGAAATTTGATGTTTAATAGGGGTTCGGTGCCACCTAACAGTGCTCCTCCCCCAAATGGTGTCGCCAGACAGTGTCCCTCCACCTGGGTGTCATCGACAATGCTCCTCCACTTGGGTGCTACCTGACAGCTCTCCTCCATCCCCCTCCAACCCAATTTAAACTTGTATTTAGCAGGAATGAGTGCTACATATCAATGCCGCCATATAGGGTGACACCACCAATAAAATATGTGTAATGACCCAAAATTCACGGGCATGGGAAAAGTATAATATCGGGCCTCCGTCTTAGTAAATTGAGTTCGAAAATAATTATTAAAAATATTTACTAGACTAGTTGTGTATTTAATTAGGTTTTAGATAGGTGAATTTAGTCTAATTAAGAGTAATTAGCAAAAAGGATTAAATTACAATAAAAGTGAAAGTTTAATTATAGATTAAAATAAAATAAAGGGGATTAAATAGGAAACTATGCCAATTACCAAATTTGAGGCGGCATAAGAGATTTTTATGCGTTAAAATATGTTATTAAATTATTATTATTATTATTATATTGTGAAATAAATAAGATGGTGACAAATGTATGGCAATAAAATTAGTACATGTGTAAAACATGTATTTAAACACTTGTATTATAATGGTATATTTTCTTAAATTTTAAGTAAAGGTATTTATATATTATATGTGAAATTATTATATTATATTAATAAAAATATCTATATTAGTTAAATGTTAAAATAATATAAAGTAAATAATAAAAAGAAATAAAAACAAAACAAAAGAAAAAGAGAGAAGAAAGATACAGAGGCATTCGAAACAGAGCAGGAAAAAGAAAGAAAGAAAAGAAAAAGGAAAAACTAAAGGTTTAAGGTTTAAAGCTTTGATTGGTAAGTCAATTGAGCCCTTTTTATTTAGTTTTGATGATTTAGAAGCTTTAAAACAAAGTTTTGATGGAATTAAGTTGATATTTTGTAAGTTCATAGGTTTTTAAGCATGGTTCATGTTGAATAAATTGTTGAATTAGGGATTTAATTGAATGAATTTTAAGTTAGAATTGATAAAGGGATTAAATTGTAAAAGAAACTATAAGTTTTATGTTTTAGGGACTAAATTGTGGGGAATTCGAAATTAGGAAAATATGCTGAAATTTTAATAGTTACATTTGAGTTTGGATGAAATTTGAATAGAAATAGAATGTGAATTGAATTAGGAAAGTAAGTGAACTTAGTTAGGATTAAATTGAGAATAAGGAAGAAATTGAATAGAAATTCAATTATTTATCATAATTAGTGCTGAAATTAATAGTGTCGGCACGGAAGGGAAAAGAGAAGATTATCGAGGAGTAAACTCGAGAAAATCACGGTTTGTATTACTATAATTCAAGTTATTTATTATTAAATGTTAAATTTTAATTTATGTGTTTGGTAATGAAATGTGAGGTAAGTATTATTATTATTATTATTATTATTATTATTATTATTATATTATTATTATTATTATTATTAAGATGAGTGGGAATTAAATTGAATAGTTGATATGAATTAATATTTGAATTGTTTGTTGATTGAAAGTGGGAAGTGAATTTGAATCGAATTGTGATTGATATTAAATTGAATGGAAATGTATTGAGTTGTGAAAATGTGTAAATTTGTGGATTAATTATTGATTGAAAAGTGGAAAAATTATTGAATTGAAAATGTGAGAAATTGTGATTGAATTGGGGTTATATGTGATTTAAATACCTTATTAACTAGTCGGGCTGAGTCGGATATAGTTGGCATGCCATAGGATTGGAAGAGTTCAGGGATACTTCGACCTCGAGTCGATGAGACACTGGGTGTCACTATATTTCTTCGGATAGATTCGATGAGGTACTAGATACCAACTTTCTTCGGCTTTACCGATGAGACGCTGGGTGTCATCTATTGCTTCGAACTATCCGATGAGGCACTGGGTGTCATACTGGAGTGTTTGGTTGGATCTATGTATCCGTCAAGTCCGAGTTTGTTACTAGGGTTAATAATAAAATGATAAACTGAATGAGCTAATCAATTGAGCTATTGAAATGAAATGAAAAGTTGAATTGTGAATTGAAATGTGATACGAGATTGAGAAATGAATCTAAGGTTCATGATGTGTTCAAAGCTCAAATTGTGGATATATGATATTAATTGATAAATTGTTATTGTTGTATTATGAAATTTGAGTTTAAATTTGTATGTATGATTTGTGCATGATATGTTTGATGATTATGTTTTATTGTTATTATTGTAATTTGAATTATGGTAATACCACTGAGTTCGAATACTCAGCGTACGGTTGTTTTCGTGCGCAGGTCGATAGAAATCAAAGGTTCCGATTCAGCATCCAGATCAATCCCGACTCCAACATAAAGATTTTGGTGATGTTTTCTTCCTTGAGTGAAAGTGGCATGTACATAAGGATTATAATGATTATTTGGTATGTTATATAATTTTGTTGTAAAGTAAGATATTAGGTGATTTGATGATTTAAGTGGTGAAATAATAGAAATTGTTTATGGCATTAATAGTGAACTAAAATGGTTTGAATAGTTTTACGAGTTGATTAGAATGATAATAGGGTTTTTATTAATTAAATTATTAAGACCTTATGTCAAGTAAGATTTAAGTATATTTAAGTATATAAATGCCTTGGTTGAAATACTGGAATTGAGTTGGTTGTGTTTTGAAATTTATATGGGGTTTTATGTAAAAATAATAGAAATACTGTCGAAATTAAAAAAATGAATGAAGCCAATTAGCATAAATTTATATGAATTTATAATTATTTATATATGTTTGTTATTTATTTAAGATTATTTGTAATTGTTCGAGATATTCGATATGCTCGTAATCTTATTTCGGTGATGGTTTGGTTAAAGGGGTTACAATATGACTTTTTTTAACCCTATTCTGGCCTGATGATGGTGGGAAAAAATGGTGGTATCGTCACCTTGTCAGCACACTCATGGTTACTATTTAACATATTATTTTGATAATTAATTTGATTGAGATACCATTTAAGTTATTAATTTTATTTTTTATATTATTGAGGTAAAAAAACAAAAAAAAAAATCACAAGCAATAAGCATGATGATCACGATAACATCCGTTTTAAGTTACAATTACATAAACGTGTGAGGACCGCAATTTAAATCCTTGAAAGCTATCAAATGAAGTACGTGGCTTGAATTATCAGCTCAAGACTTTTACAGAATTTCTTTTGTCAGGATCCTGCGGGTTTATCTTTATATAACTTACAGAGGAAACGGATAGCTCTGAATTTCGCTCGTTGGTCTATTAGTGACGCATACATATGATTTCAAGATACAAACAATCATTTGGCATTCTTTTCCTATTTGTGTTTCACTTTCATCCATGGTGGAGACAAGAAGAAGGCAGGACAGCACCGCCAGAGGCAGCAGGGGCCATGCCTTTGCTTGTCCCTTCTTTTCTGGAACAAATCAGCTGCTACATAGAATATTCGGGACATGGCGGATAAGTACGGACCTGCGTTCTTGGTCCGACTCGGCAGTCACGGGCACTTGTGGTGAGTAACTGGCAAGTCGCCAAAGAATGTTTTACAACCAATGATAAGATCTTTTCAACACGTCCAAGATCCTTAGCCTCAAAACTTATGGGGTATGACCATAAAATGTTAGGTTCGCACTTATGGACCATATTGGCGCAGTTTAAGGAAGATAGCAACGCTTGAGCTCTCTCCAGTCGTCGGATGGAGTTACTTAGGCATGTTCGGGACACGGAAATTGATTGTTTTATAAAGGAATTATACGAGGAACAGTGAGGAGCGGAGGCATTGCAGTAGTGGAAGTGAAGGAAAAGATCGGCAGCTTGGCAACCAACATCATAGTACGGATGATAGCTGGAAAAGATACAGTTGTGGAAGTGATGATGAAGAATCAAAGCGATGCCAAAATGCCATTGCGTTTCTTTCATTTGGTGGGTTTAGTCTTGGTTTCAGATTGGGTTCCTTTTCTTGGTTGGATTGATGTTGTGATGGGACGCATAGCCAAAATAAAGAGGATATCACAAGAGTGCGACATGATAATTGGAAGCTGGGTTAATGAGCATCGCCGCCAAAGGAAGCTTGGGGAAAACATCAAGGGGACCAAGATTTTATCCATGTCATGTTGTCTATCTTGGATGATAACAATATTCCTACTGAAGAGGCAGACACTATCATTAAGGCTACTTGCCTGGTATGCAAAATTGTTAATTCAGCATAAATAGAATTATCATTATCAACAATTTCATTCAGAGCTAACCTGATTGCAGAGTCTTATCTTGGGTGGCATTGACGCAATGTGGTCGTGTTAACATGGACAGTGTCGTTTCTGGAACACCGCCATGGCTAAAAAGGGCCAAGATGAACTTGACATCCATGTTGGAAGCACCGGCAAGTGCAAGAGTGACTTGCAAGCCATTATCAAGGAAACATTGCGGATAAAGCCACCGTGCCTCTATCGGCACCAAGGGAAGCCATGGAGGACTGCACAAATAGCTGGTTTCCATATTCCGGCGGGCACTCGCCTTTTCCCTAACATATGGAAATTGCAGCGTGATCCCAGCATTTGGCAAAAGCCTTTGGAATTCCTGCCAGAGGTTCCTCAATGATCATGCTAATGTAGATGTAAGGGGTAAAAACTATGAGTTTTTTACCATTTGGTTCTGGCAGAAGGATTTGTCCAGGTATTACATTTGCACTTAAATTCCTGCCCTTAGCATTGGGTCGGCTGCTTCATGGATTCGAACTGGGGACAGTCTCGGACGTAGCAGTCGACATGAGTGAAAGCCCTGGATTGACTGCTCCTAAAGCTACCCCATTGGAGGTTACTCTTACCCCACGCTTACCTGCCATGCTTTATGGTAATTGGGAATATATATGCCATATTGGTTTGCAGTTCAAGTTAGTGAGACAAGTAGGGGTACGTTTTCTGTGGGTCCAGCTCCACAAAAAGTTACTACTAATCATATTACCTAGAAAGAAAGGAGCAGATTTCCTCTGCTCTGTTTATCTACCTCTATATGTGAATGTGACCAATGAATTTCATTTTCAAATTGAAGCTTTGAAA